>NW_004444085.1:2791996-2810049 GCF_000243295.1 Trichechus manatus latirostris
ATTAGCCCAAGAGACAGAAAGGGCCACGTAAACCAGAGACTTCATCAGCCTGAGACCAGAACTAGATGGTACCTGGCTACCACCAATGACTGCCCTGACAGGGGAAGCAACAGAGAGTCCCTGACAGAACAGGAGAAAGGTGGGGTGCAGAACTCAAATTCTAGTAAGAAGACCAGACTTAATGGTCTAACTGAGACTGGAGGTACCCCGGCAAGCATGACCCCTGGATTCTCTATCAGCCCAGAACTGAAATAATTTCTGAGGCCAACTGTTCAGACAGGGATTGGACTGGACTGTGGGACATAAACAGATACTCGTGAGGAGTGTGCCTCTTAACTCAAGTAGATACAAGAGACTAAATGGGCAGCTTCTGTCTGGGGGTGAGATGGGAAGGCAGAGAGTGTTAGGAGCTGGTTGAATGGTTATGGGGAATCGGGTGAAAAGGAGGAGTGTTCTGTCATAGTATGGGAAGAGCAGTTAAGGTCACAGAACAATGTATGGATAAATTTTTGTATGGGAGACTAACTTGATATGTTAACTTCATCTAAATGACAACAGTAAAAAAAAAAAAAAAGTTAATAGTCTTTTAGTGAAATATAAAGATACGTTGTGTCATTTCGATCATAGTTTCTTTGTATGCAATATGTCTTGTTTCTCTAGCTACCTTGAAAATTTTCTGTCTTGTTTTCAGCAGTTTGACTGTGATGTCCATTGGCATAGCTTCCTTTGTGTTGATTCTACTTCAGATTGATTGAGCTTCTTAGATCTGTTATTTAATGTTTCTCAACAAATTTGGCAAGATTTTCACCATAATTTTAAAAATTTGTTCTACCTTAATATTTCTTTTCATTCTTTTTGAACTCCAATTATTAAATTGTCCAACAGATTGATGACTCTGTTAATTTTTTTTCAGTTTTTTTTTGTTTCTCCCTCTGCTTCAGTTTTGATAGTTTCTATTGCCCTGCCTTCAAATATACCCATCTTTTCTTCTGCAATATCCAATGTGTCGTTAAGCACTTCAGTGACCTTTTTTAAGTATTGCATTTTTTAGTTCTAGAGTTTCCATTTATTTAATTTTTATAGTTTCCATTTCTCTATCAAGATTCTCCTGTTTTCTCATTATGTCACATTTTCCTTTAAATCCTTAAATCCGTTTATAACATCTATTTAAAGTCCTTATCTGCTA
This sequence comes from Trichechus manatus latirostris, assembly GCF_000243295.1. Taxonomy (NCBI): domain Eukaryota; kingdom Metazoa; phylum Chordata; class Mammalia; order Sirenia; family Trichechidae; genus Trichechus; species Trichechus manatus. The sequence continues at coordinate 2,793,183 of NW_004444085.1, forward strand.
ATTTCAACATCTATGTAATCTCTGCATCTTTTCAAGCTGACTGTATTTGCTTATGCTGATTATAGGTCCCATTTTCCTACTTCTATGTCTAGCGATTTTACTATATTTATTATTATTGGAAACCCTGGTGGCGTAGTGGTTAAGAGCTATGGCTGCTAACCAAAAGATCAGCAGTTAAAATCCACCACGTGCTCCTTGGAAACTCTATGAGGCTGTTCTACTCTGTACTATAGGGTGGCTATGAGTCAGAATCAACTCGATGGCACTGGGTTTTGGTTGTTTTTTTTTTTTTTTTTTTTTTGGTTTTATTATTATTACTATTATTAGTATTTGCTGGATATTGTGAATACTGTTTTGTTGAGAATCTGGGTTTTGTTATGTTTCTTTAGTTTTAGTCTGACAAACAGTGAATTTACTGGCCAGTCAGCTTGATCTTTTCAAAGCTTGTTTTAAATCTTTGTTAGAAAATGCCTAGAGTAGTTTTAATTCTAGAACTCAAGTATTCTAGTGCCAAGACATGATTTTTCTAAGATCTTGATTAAATGCCCAGGGTAGTCAGTGTAGTATCCCCTTTCTGCCTGATCACAATGCCTATGTCTTTCAAAACTGTGCAAACTCCTGAATTTTCACAGCTCTCTCAGAGCTGTTCTCTGCCAGTCCTTACAGAGTCTCCACTGGTCATGTGCAGCTTACTATTTAACCAAAGTCTTAAGAGAATTGCACAGAGTTCTCTGAAGCCATTTCCCTCTATGTGCAGCTTCTTTGTGCCCTCAAATTCTAGTCATCCTCAGAATTACGAGCTTTTAGCTTTATCATCTTGGCTTATTAATATTGTGTGTGTGTGTGTTTTTAAATTGTGCTTTAGATGAAGGTTTACAGAGCAAATTAGTTTCTCATTAAACAATTAATACACATACTGTTTTGTGACATTGGTTGCCAACACCATGACATGTCAACACTCTCCCCTTCTCAACCTTGGGTTCCCCATTTCCATTCATACAGCTTGCTTGTCCCCTCCTGCCTCCTCGTCCTTGCCCCTGGGCTGGTGTGCCCATTTAGTCTCATATACATGGTTGAGCTATGTGTATTATTGTTTGTTTTATGGGCCTGTCTAGTCTTTGGCTAAAGAGTGAACCTTCGGAGTGACTTCAGTCTGAGTTAAATGGGGGCCATACTCTTGGGGTTTCTCCAGTCTCTTGTCAGACCAGTAAGTTTGGTCTTTTTTCGTGAGTTAGAATTTTGTTCTCCATTTATCTCCAGCTCCGTCTGGGACCTCTTGTTGTGATCCCTGTCAGAGCAGTCCATAGTGGTAGCTGGGCACCATGTGGTTGTGCTGGATTTAGTCTGGTGGAGGCTGTGGTAGTTGTGGTCCATTAGTCCCCTGGACGAATCTTTCCCTTGTGTCTTTGGTTTTCTTCATTCTTCCTTGCTCCAGACGGGGTGGGACCAGTGGAGTATGTTAGATGGCCGTTCACAAGCTTTTAAGACCCCAGATGCTACTCACCAAAGTAGGCTGTAGAACATTTTCTTTATAAACTATATTATGCCAATTGAGCTAGATGTCCCCTGTGTTGTGTTGTTTTTGAACTCAACCTTACAGCTATTATAAAGTTGCTCCAGGTAGGAAGCTTGGGGAATTGTGGGACTTATCTCACAGTCATCCTTTTTTACAGGGATCATAATAATCCACTGCTTGTTATCCAGCCTCTGAAAACAGTTGCTTCATATATTTTGTCCAGTTTTATTATTGTTTACAGTGAGACAGCTAGTCAAATGCTAGCTACTCTATCATGGCCTGTTCACTCATTGTTAATTACTCTTCCTTCTACTCTCTTTCGGAATAAGATGTAGGCTTGGGATCATTCAACACACTCATCTCTTTTCTGCTCGCTTTGGGGAGGGGGATATGCTACATTTACAGTCTTTTCTTCATCTAAATAGATCAGAAAATGGTAAGATAAAACTGAGAAATTACTGCAGGTTATTCTGCTCAGTGGTGTCAAATCGTGGTCATTGGAGTTGGGAAGGGTGGAGAACTAGCTCTCCCTTTTCACATGAATAGTGTTCCTCAGCTGGTCTATTCCTTGGGTTTTTATCTACCGCTGCTAACTTTTTTATGAATACATTGTGAGTGATTACTTCTAGAGAAAGTTTATGTAATTTTTCTACTAAATATTAACCATATCCTAAATTTCAATGCTTTTTGTCCTAGGATCATAAAGTATTTAGTGCGCTATTCTTTTATTTGTGGCTGTAGAAGCAGAGCAGATGCTACTCTCCTAATTTTACAGACAATTGTAACATTGGGAGACTCAATAAAGTTTATCAAAGACAAGGTAAAGAAAAAATTCCAGGGACTTTGAAGCAACTTCAAGGAGCAGCTTCTACTCTAGTGAATACTGATAGATAAGGAGCTTCTTAAGTAGCCTTTGCTCAAAAAGGAGGACAGCCACAGCTGGGTAGATAGGAACACACCCAGGGCCTTATAGCTAACCCTGGGCATACCATTTAACTTCTCAATGTCTTAATTTCTTTAGCTAGAACATATACTTAAAAGAAAAAAAGTCATGTCATTGGTAATTACACAATGTAACTAATAACCAGGTAACCAGCTGTCCTTGGTTTGTGTAGTTCTTGGGATTTGGCAAATTGAGGATAGTAACACTTAATACTTTAACCATAGATTCTTAACACTTAGTCCTTTAAATCAAGACCTCAGAGGACCCATGAGTCCCTGATATTATATGAAAAATTATTGGTATATCCATATGTATTTTTCAGGGGAGAGGAGCCACAGTTTTAGTCATTCTCAAAGGTAATCCTCATCCCAAACAAAAAACATTAAATAAACAATTCACTCAGGACATTTTCATTTCTAAACAGATGATTAAGATAATGAGAAAACCTTAAATCCTTAACAGTTATTCCAGTTAGTGATCTTTCTCTCAGCCCTAGGACAGGGTAGACATTCTCCCAAACTGTTGTAATTACCAAAATATTAATAATAATAATTTTAGAACCTCTGTTTTGCAGATCAAACTACACTATGTGATCTCATAGGGTTCCAGGAAAGGGCCCCTTACCCTGAAAATACTTCCCACATGCTCTAAAAATATACAAAATCATTTCAACAAGGGCCAAGTCATTAATTCTGCAATCAGTAATAAGGTTTATAATGCAAGTGTTCTGGAACATGTAAGTAGTGGATTAAAAGGTCATGCTGTATGAATAATGGTGATTAGGCCTTTCCTGAAAATAAGTCTTGCCTGGAGGGAGGGCAGGTGCACCAGGCACTGTCTTACACCAGGGCGAGGCCACGTCTGTTACCGCTCTCTCAAATCAATTCCCAGTGATCTCATGTTGGATAGTCTGAGCCTGTGCTGTGTAGTCAGAGATATGAAGGGCTGAGGAGCAGGGAGATCCCAGCCACCCCCTTCTAGCTAATCCTCCCAGAAAGACAACTGGCCTGTCACCAGCTTCCTTCTTCTAGACTTTACACTGAGAGGGTGAGGAAGCAGTTGGAAACAGCGAATTTTATCAGCCTCTCTAGCATACCCAAAATGTTCAGAGTTGAGAAAAATAAAAGTGTGGCCTCCATTTTTCATCAGCAACCTGTATGAAACTAGATTTTTCCAAAGGTGACAGTGATAAAAACAAAATAATATAATCAGTTAGACCACTGGAGCTCTACTCATGTTGAATCAATTAAATGTAGATGCCCAAACCAACAAAGTTCTGTCAAGGAAACAACTACCAAAAAAGGCATTGACATCAAATAATTTTGTTGTAATTTTTCCAAGTAAATAATAATAATAATTCCTCACCCCTTTTCTAAGGACATTGGAAAGATGAAGTCTGTCCTTTCCTAGAGACAATTGTTTCTCCCACCGAGCTTATGTGCTTTTTGTGTTAAAATATTTTCCTTTTCTGAAGCAGTGGTTCTAATAGATAATAGTCATCGTTTCAAATGTACTTATTAAGCAAGTAAGTGTTAGCGACTGTTGGTTTTCTGTTTTGTTGTTTAAGCTGGTCCATGAACTCTGAATTATACTGCACTAGAGAAAAGAGAAGTTGGTAGGCGTAAGAAGGATAGGGGTGCCAGATAAAATACAGGATGTCCAGTTACATTTGTATTTCGGATAAATAATGAATAATTTTTAGTGTATGTATGACTCACACAATACTTGGGTGTCTCACATTTTCTTTGATAAATATGGCAACCCTCGAAAGGGAGAACTTTGATGGATCTAAAACAATCTTTAAATGTTTCACAGTTTTGCTAAGGTAAACTCTGAAATGCTTTGGTGTATTTTTGTGGGTGTTAGACTGGTAGCCCTGCTTTATTAGAAATAATGTAATTTCATTTTGCGATTCTCCTGACTAAATCATTTGAGCTTCACACTCTTTGTGTAACATTATTGGGCTCCCTTAATGAAATTATAACTCAGGCAAGATATTTCATTCTCTTGTTGTAAATTATCTTGGGCTGTGAGGGTTTGGGGAAAGAGCAAATCTTTCTCTGGGCTTATTGTTTGATAAAACGAGGAAGGAGCAGTCATTTTATGTTTGTTTATTGTTGTCTTTGAGCAAACTTTATATTGCTGTCTTTTCATACTGGAAACAGCAACTGTTAACAGGCTCCTGAATGAAAGTCAAGTGTGAACTCTACTGGCCTCTGGAAAGCTTGGCTAAAGAGAAAACAGGCTCAGTGACAAAAAAAGAGCAAGTTCCAGGCCATAGGTCTGGACTCCTGAAGGCTAACTGTGTATAAAACCACCAGTCAGCGTGAAACCACAAGCAGTCATATTTAGATCACAGTGCCGAAATGGAAGCACGACGTTAACAGTTCTCTTTTCTGACAGAAAAAGACACAAAATAGTATAATGTAAATATAGCAACCTCACTAAAAAAACTCTACTCTCATATGTTGATGGCTTCAGAAAGAGATAGAAAGCATCTTCCATAGCAAAGTAACCAAACACACGATGACTAAGTACCCTGGACAACTTTAAGAAACAGTAGGAATAATAGGAAATTATTCTATTGCAACCCTGTACCGCATTTGCCAAGTATTTCTATGGCTCCAGTATCACTATCTCTTCAGTATATATGGTCACGATTCACAATGTAGTCTAACTAATTGTGCAGGCTTGAGGGGAGCCAGGAAGTACAGTTGAGAAGCAAAATTCTGAGAACCCCGGGGGTCTCCCATATAGTGTGTATCTGGGCAGGGACCTCTGCTGCATCGGAGGAAATCCTACTTGTGGGCAATATTCCTAACTTCCGTGGTTTAATTTAGTAGGTGGGAATCTCTAAATTAAGGAGCTTTTCTTTTGGCTCCCTTTATTAGTCATTTAAAAAAAAAATTTCCCAATAGTATCCCCGACCTACAATTCCTTACTCATCTGCTTAAGAGAGAACTGCTGAGACCATGAAAAAACTCCTACTTTATTGGTCACCTGAGGTATGTCCTAGTTTGGTCCGTTTTCACACTCTCTGATGTACCCAGCACAATGCTGTGCACTCAGAGGCATCCAGGCCCCAGCATGCTTGATTAGCCTTACCTTTTTACTTACCCTGCTACCTTAAGCAGAGTCCCAGGTGATACAAATGATTAACACACTAGCTGCTAACCAAAAGGTTGACAGTTCCGGTCTACCCAGAAACACCTTGGAAGAGAGCCTGTCTGTCTACTTCTGAGAAATCAGCCTTTGAAAACCTTACGGAGCACAGTTCTGTTCTGATACACATGGGGTCATCATGAGTCGAGGTTGACTGGACAGCAACAGGTTTATTTGCCATCATAAACTATTATGTAAAAAAACAGTTTAGAGGTTGTGGGTAGAAGAACACACAGATTCTTTCACAGCTTCAGTTATACTTCCCTATTTCCAGAAAATACTATTCAGAGTAGCCTCCATTGCCCTTACTGCCTTCTCAGTCCTCCCTTTGTTCTCTTCTCCTCCTCCTACTGCTTCTCTCTCCCCGCGTCTACTTCTGCTCAAACCTTCACAAAGTGACATGGCTACTGTTTATGATAAATCTTTTTTTTTTCCCCTTGCGCTTCAAGCCCACAAAGCAAATTCTCCACTAATGGGTAAAAATAGTCTTGGGTTTATATGCATGATTCTTTAATTGTGGATTTTTTAAAAACTGCCTTAGATTCCTCTCTGAAAAGAACTTCAATATGGTAGGCTATTTCCTGCTCAGCATCTTGTAAGCAGATGCAAGTTAAGACCCTGGGGACAATTACTTAAACATTTTAAGGGACAGGGAACAAGAGGAGGGGAAATGCCAAAAATAAGAAAAGAAGAAAGATAGAAATTATTAAGTTTAAAATTGAGTGGAGAGAGGAATTTGATAAAATGCTGTCAGAAATTCAATAAAAGACTGAGCCAGAATTAAGTGGCTGAAACCAAAATGATCTTTCAACCTTCCTTGTCCAACACATCAGTAATAAGAACATATGAAACCAGTGAGTTTTTCTGAAACTCTGTGTCAAAAGTACGTTTCCTGTTCTTTTTTTCTTTCCAGACAAAGTAAGCATATTGTCAACCTTCATCGCTCCCTTCAAGTACCTAAGCCCTGGTGCCACAAACACAGAAGATGAAGACAATTTAAGTAAGCAGCTCCTCTTCTCTGAAAGAGTGGAGGGAGGCCTAGGCTTCTTGTGAGGAGGAGGTTTTCCCACGTGTCCCCAAAGGGACCTGGGGGGTGGACAGCTGGCTGGGCTCTACTCCCCTCCTCACCTGGAATCCCGTCAATTCTCACCTGGAATTTCCATGCTGGAAGGGAGGAAACTCAGTGGAGGCTGCGCGGTTTGTCAGGGCTCCAGGGAGTGTGGGGAGTAAATCAGTTCTCTTGGACTTTCCTTCCTCTCTTCCCTTTGTTTTTCCCTCCAAACTAAATAACAGTGATAATCAAAAGGAAGGAAAATGAACACAGTCTCTTTGAGCACAGTTTGTACAATATTTAACAAGAAAAGCGGGACTGGTGCCTGCCTGTAGACTCAGCATTGCTGGCACCTGAAACCGGAGAAACACCAAAGCAGTGTCATGCAGGACCGCACGTGGGCCTGGGAAGGGGACCCGAACAGTCTTTGCTGTTCAGACTATTAGGAGACTACAGAGTAGAATGTATGGTAGTGTTAGTCCATGTGTGTGTGTAGCAGTGTGTGGGGTGTATGTGTGTAGGGGGTGTGAGTGTAGGGTGTGGGGGTTAGTGTGTATGTGGGGGGGGTATGTATACGTGTGTCTCTGTGTGGTGTATGTGTAAAGTGGGTGTGTGTGTATGTGTGTGTAGGGTATATGATGTGGGGTGTGTGTTATACAGTGTATCTGTGTCTGTGTGGGGGACGTGTGCAGTGTGTGTATGTGTGTGGTATATGTGTGGGGGGCGAGTGTGTCTGTGTGAGAGAGAATCCTAGCAGTGTTTGGCATGAGTCATGCTCTCGTTTGTAATATATTGCCAAGCATTTAAAAGAGAGGGATGAAACATACCAAACCACATAAACACCTCTTTGCATTTTAATGTCATCTAACAGATGGGCTCCTTTTCAGCCAAAAAGAGTTAAGAATGTGCTTGTAGTGGGATGGGGAGGAAGCAAGGTGTTGATTGGCAGTCGCTAGGAATGTTGGTTTGACAAGAAACAATGGGAGGCACTTGCTCTGGAATATTGTCTATTTTTCTATCAGCTTTTAAGAAACACAATATACCTCATAAACAATCCCTTCCCAAGCAATATAAAAAAGAGAATTAACATAATTGGAAGCTGAGGTTATTGACCTGGATTATGCTACAAAAACAAAGTCATTAAATCATTGAATGTCAGAATCAGAGAGAATCTTAGTGATAACTTCATTCAGTTCCTTCATTTTACAGATGAGGAAGTGGGAAGGAAGTAGAGGATAAAGAGAAAGTCAACATTGGGAAAGAACTGGAGTCTCTGGACTACCAGTTCAGGGCTCATTCCTCAGCAAAGCATGTGGATTGAAGTGAAACTTTGACAAATGATTGCTTCTGTTCCATCAATCTGAATTGGAAAATTTCCAGATTAGTCAATTTATTAATAATGAAGTGAGAAATTTAGAAAAAAGTAATAGAGAAAGAGAGAAAGTTAAAAGCATATAACACACACACACAAAGCTGAATTTGATGTTGTGGACAAGCTATTTGATAAGGCACGTGGATAAACATCTTGAGGATGGAAATTTTACTGTTTCTTCCTCCTTTTCCCCTCTAACTGCTCTAATTCTGGCTCTATCTAGTCTCTCTCAGGTGAAAAAGAAATAAGAGACAGAAAACGTTAGAGAATGTTTTGGGAGTGGAGTAAACCATTTTTAACTTACAGAAATGCAGTAGCCACCTTTCTGTGGAAACCAGAGAACCAAGACCTTGAAGAATAAACTGCCTCACTCCTTTGAAAAGTTATCGTATTTTACCTTTGAGGTTATTGGAAGACACAAGCTTCTCCTCTGTCCTACTCCCAACACCACGACAGTGTAATGATTTGTGACTCCAGAATGATTGTTAACAAAGTATAAGCTGTCTACTGTGGTGGTCAAGACTTTTGGATTTAAGTCTTAAGCTCTACTACTTACTAGCTGTGTCATCTCAGGCAATTCATTTTACCTCTCAGAGACTCAGTGGCCTCATTTGTAGAATGGGGACAGTAATAGAACCTAAATCATAAAATTGAGGGGAGAATAAAATAATTCCTGAGAACATTTTAGCTCAATTGAATATAGCTCAATCAAGTTAGCTAACACTAGTAATTAAAGCTATTTCCCCCTAAATCAGGTTACTGACTATTAGGCAGAAACTTACCAATAAGAATAATTTTTAATTATTAATTATAATAAAAGCTTTTAAAATGCTTAAAAACTGTTACTTTCCGTTGGTGGATTGATCATCCCTTTCACAATGTATCCTGTTAATTTACTTAATAAATCCTATTTTCAGCGAAAGTTCAAAGCCAGACCCCCAAATTAATTGTTATTGTTGTTGTTAGCTGCCATTGAATCAGCCCCCAGCTCCTGGCAACCTCCTGTACAATAAATCAGTTGCGAATAAGACTGTTGGGATACATAGGGTTTCCATTGGTGGATTATCAGAAGTTAATCACCAGGCTTTTCTTCCTAGTCTGTCTTAGCCTGGAATCTGCTGATACCTGTTCAGCATCATAACAATACACAAACTTCCACTAACAGACAGGTGGTGGCTGCATGAGATGCATTGGCCAGGAATCAAACCTGGGTCTCCTGCATGGAAGGTGAGAATTCTACCACTGAACCACCACTGCCCCCCACCAAAATTAATTATGCCTGCCTTAATGGTTCTTTTGTTTCCAATGCAGTCTTATCTGTTTGCTATCCAGATGTCACTGAAAGGTAGAAAAAGGGTGATTGCCAACTCCCCTGAAAAGGTGTGTGGGTGTGGGTGTGTGTGTGTACATAACTGTTCATGTGCAAGGAAGAAGGAAGGATGGAGTGGTAGAGGCAAATAATGAATTTGCCTTGAAGTCTCATGTTTTATATTTTTTTTAAATTATGTGACTCTGCAATTCCATCCCAAAATATATATCTGGGTTGGTATCGCAATAAAAACGATTTTACATTTCTCATCATTGAGTGGGATTTGACGATCTAAGCAGACATGCCATGTTTACCCCATGGTTCCCTAAATTCTTTGTACCCCCCTTCTGCATGTATCACTATTTGTCACTGGGGCTGTGAGGTCCTTCAGTTTCAAAGGCACAGAGCTAGGGGAAAGGGAAAAGGTATGCAGGACAGGAAACTCAATCTGAGAGAAGGTGGGCCTTTATAAAGGTCCCCAACCTGGAGGCCAATAATCAGTAGAGTAAGTTTTGGCTGCTAAGAATCTATCATACAATGCTATGTTTTTAAGATTTCTCTGCCTTAAGCTATTAATTCTAAAAGACATTCTTCTTCCAACACTGAAAAGTGAGTGAATCCCTGCCCATCCTGGTCCCATCACTTCTCCGCCTACTACTTTCCCAGAGATTTTAATTTGACCAGGATCACATAAGCAGTAGGCCAAGATGCCCATACATTTGACCAAGGCCATTTGATTGCAAAGTCTATGTTCTTTGCATGCAGGAGACTGATGGCAGGAAGTGCTCACCTACCTTGCCGTATCAGCTAATGCTCGGTCACACACGTGTATAGGAACCTCCTCCAGATCGTGTGTGATCAGTCTGTGAAATGAGGCCGTCTTCTTCCTGCTGCCTAGCCTGATCAAAGAAAGCTATTCTCCGTGGTCAGCCAGTGTATTAGCAGCAAATGCCAGGACCCTGCTAAATTAAGTAAACCCAATCAAGAAAGCCAATGTGGCTGCCAAGCCCCTTTATGCATTCTAGCGTGCCAGGCATTTAAAGCCAAGCTTTTGCTTTTATGCTTTTCCAGACCCTGTCTGGCTTTAGTCTCCTAGGGCTGCCATAAGAAAATACCACGAAGTGGCTGGCATTAAAGAGCAGAAATGTGATGTCTCCCAGTTTTAGACCCCAGAAGTCCAAATTCAGGGCATCAGCAGGGCCTTGCTCTCTCTCCCTTGTCTCCTTCAGCTTTTTGGAGCCCTGTGGGTTTCTGGGTGTTCCTTGCCTTGTAGATGGATCTTCATGTGATGTCTTCCTCCTGCATGTGACTCTGTGTCCATGGCCGTTCTCCCCTTTAATAAGACGCCACTTGGATTAGGAGTAGGACACACCCTAGTCCGGTAATCTCTTTTAACTTAACTAATAACAAAAGAAAATCCCAATTTCCAAACAAGATCACATTCACAGGTATAGGGATTAGGACTTTGACATATCTTTTGGGGGCATAATTCAATCCATAACATATATGTACCAGAAGCTTTTCCAATGTGAGTGTAGAACCCAGGACTGCCTGCCTTTCCCCAGTTGGTAGGTCTTGTCCTATGTAGAGGAAGGATTGTTCTTTTTTTAAAACTGGGGACTGCTTGGCAACAGAATCACCTTCACCAGTGATAATATTATCTCTTCCAATGTAGCGTGGCATATTGGATGGCTAGTCCTCCAGGGCCCTCTTGACCTGCAGACACAGGCAGTGTCATTACTAGTGATGCATTCACATTCTGGAAAGCTCTCAATGATGACAACTGTTGAGGGGAAGTGTGGTGTTCATAATGACCAGGCTGAGGATGCTGGTCCAGAAAGGGAGACGGCAGAGGAAACAGATGCATATCAGTGAACGTGAGCAAGTACACGGGTGAACAGTAGCGTCTTCACACTAGTCAGGTTGATGATAATGAGATCACATCAAAACACAAACTCTCCACATAGTTTCTCCACATTTTGTTTGATGGCAGAATACACAAATAGAAGGTATCTATGTAATCAAACTTAAAAAATTCAGAAGAATACATTTTGCATGAAAACTAAAAGTTTAACCACAGCCATGTAAATACAGAATTTTGCTTTTTCTTTCCCTAAGTGCTAAACCTCTAAATTTAGCACTGTATTTGCTGATGCTTTTTGTGAAACAAGGTAATGTACTTATGCAGCTCAGGAGACAAACAATGAGTGAGAGAGGCAGAATGGAAATAATTTCATTTTGCATTTTCCCTTATATATGTCCCTCTGACTTAGACATTTTCTTTGAGTGCTCAGCGGTTTTCAGATTGCTCCTGATTGTTCTATTATGGCTGCTTATGGTATTTATCTAATGTAGTTTGAAGTTATTTGCCTGCTTTTCTTCCAATTTCCACAATGGAAGGACATGTGTGACTGATAATCTGATGTCGCCTGCAAAGACCTTATAAAAGCCACAGTTAACAGATATCTCATTTTAAGATATTTAAAAGTATAATTTACCAGTGTGCTGAGGCAGGAGCAATATGCAACATGCCACTTAGGGCACCAGCATGTGGTTTCTTAGGATGTAGGTTTCTTTAAGGAAAAGCCTTTGGAATCCAAATCAGGGGAAGTTTGTGGTGTGAGCCCTGGTGGGGGAGAGAAGGGGGACTGGGTGGGAGCATCCAGTTTATATAATTAGATCAGTTATACCATTCTGCTCCGTGTCTGCTTAACTAGCATTCTCTGGCAGGGTTAATACCTCTCTCCACCTCCACCCGACACACACATACACTTAGGTTATTTTATACACTAAGGCACTCTGTTCCTGCTGGAGCCCTCTGGGGCTGGCAAGGATCAGTGGCTTCCTGCCCTGCCTGTGTGAGTGTTGACTCTCAGGAGCTTTAACCAGTTCAACCCACCTAAATAAGCCGTGTGTGCAAAACAGCTGAAAAGTCATGGTGTGTGTCTGTTTGTGTGCCTATATAGACGACTGTGTGTATCTGTATCTCTGTGAGTGTGTGGTTGTGTGTATGAGAGATGGAGACTGTGTATGAGAGAAGGAGAAACAGAGAAATTGGAAAATTGGTATAGCGCAGAGGGACAGATTAACCTTTAAATGAACCTTATTGCAGAGTGGGCTTTTAGTATGCTATTTTCCCAGTCAGGCCGCTAATCTAAGAAGGTGAATTTCTTTCAGGGCTACTTCCAGCTCTAGCACACTAGGAGTCTATGAGTTATGACTGGCAAGAATAACAATTATTTGGGAGAATGAATTCCAGAGTAGAATTAAATGATTAACTAATTCTTATGTCCTATTATGAACCTTAAGTTTGAGTTGTTCCAAATGTACAACAAATACATTTTTTAAAATAGATTACTTTTATCCTGTGGGTTCCTCAAATGCTATAACCCCAGAGCCCTCAGAGAATCCTAGGAAGTAAGATGCTGTTCTTTCCTCTCTGCTCTTAAGAGGTAATGGGAACTGACTAATACAACTATTTGGTAGCAATAAATAATCATAATAGTAACAATACATACATTTTGACTGCCTAAAATATTTGATAGATTGTGTTGAGTTGTACATGCATCATCTGTGTTAATTCTCACAATAAACCCTGTGTAGTAGGTATTTTTATACTGTGTTGTTGTTGGTTGCCCTCGGGTCAACTCTGACTCATGATGCCCCCATGCATGTCAGAGTAGGACTGTGCTCCATAGGGTTTTTAATGGCTGATTTTTTCAGAAGTAGATCTCCGGGCCTTTCTTCCAAGGCACATCTGGGCAGACTCAACCACCAGTGTTTCAGTTAGCAGCTGAGTGCATTAACTGTTGCACCACCCAGGGACTCCCTTACACTATGTTACTAAGGAGAACACTCAGGCACAGAAAAGCTCTGTATTGTGCCCCTGTCACATGGCTGGAACCCAGGTGTGACAGAACACAAAGCCTAGAACCACTGTGTTCTAGAGACAAATAACCAAGTTCACGAATCTGTTCCACAAGTCTTGGAGACTGCTTTCGGAGAGAAAGTCAGCCTAGGCAGCTAAAACAAAATACAAACAAGTAAAAACCAGAAAGGCTCACATTTGGGTGAGTCAGTGTTAGAGGAAATGACTCAAAAGCATTTGAACCCAATGCCGACACAAACACGAGGAAAAGCAGATTTGTCCTAGCCAGGTTTGTGTGAGATCAAGTTAAAATTATCTTAGCATTTCCTGAGCATACACCAAAGAGAGTCGGCCCAGAAGGGAGTACACTGGGATCAAGAGTGACAGGTTTGTAGGAGACACACCCACAGTGGGCAGTTCCCACAGAGCTCAGAGGAGACGAGAGGCACCAGTGAAGTGAAGGGCACACACGACCAGATCTGGCTCTCCTAAAACTCAGAGAGCGCCCCTGTCTTCCCCTCAGCCACAGACTTTTCCATGTGTGGTTTGGTGCACACGCAGACACAAAGGGCCAAGGAGTGGAGGACTGGGCCTATAAAAGAAACGGGATGAAGAAAAATGTGTCAGCAGTTATAGATACAAACAACCCCTTATGTGTTTAGTTTCCACCATACTGATGAGCATACTCAAGTACCTTTTAAAGTCTGTATTTTGAAATAAGAGCTTTCTTGATGTCCAAACTTTTTATCTCTGGGTTATTATATATGACAGTTGAGCATGGGAACCTATTAACTAAATGGAGAAAAATAATAATTTCCTGGGCCAGGGAAGGGAGATGTAACTTACTTAATACCTTTCCTGTGGAAGAAGAAAATGGAAATTTTGTAAAATCATAGTAGGAATCATGTAAAAAGATTATTTGGAATTGCTATAGCAAAACTCCAGCAGGGACCTGGCAAATTGCATGAGGTTTGCGATAACCAAGCTCCAGGTATTTTTAAGCAGAATCACAGCCGGGGGTGGGGGTGGGATAGGCTGCTTCACAAAGGCAAGGCCTCTGCTCACAACCTTCTCCTGTGGGCGCCATCCCTGACACTCCCTGAGGAGACCAGGTGGTGCCTCCTCCTGCCCCCAGGGACCAGCCTGCCTCCTTCCACCGCAGCACTTCTCATACTGTATGGATTACAAATGCCTGTTTCTCCCACTAAGATCCCTGAGTGGTGCAATTTGTACTCAACTACTAACCTAAAGGTTGGCAGTCTGAACCCACCCAGGAGCTCCTCAGAAGAAAGACCTGGCAATCTGCTTCCATAAAGTACAGCCAAGAAAACCCTAATGAGCAGCCCTACTCTGTAACACATGGGATCACTGTGAGTCAGAATTGACTGGAAGGCATCAGGTTTTTGTTGCTTTGTTTTGGTTTCTCCCACTAGACAGCGAGCCTCCCAAAGACAAAGATTATTTCTTTCCTTTTTGTGTGCCTCCAGACCTAGCAAAGTTACTGATGTTCAGTTAGTACTTGATAAGTTTTGGCAACAATGTTTGCCTTGCAAGAAAAAGGAAAAGATGTAGAGATGGATTTTTGTTTGGTTTGTGTTGTGGAGAAGACAATGTTGTTTGAATGGCCATTAAAACAGAACTGTGGATAGGTCATTTTCAAGATGGTATGCCCAGCTCTCTGACACAGCACAAAAATCTTTGAACCTCAAAAATGTGACCTCCATATGACTATATCAACCAGGCTCACTGTGAGAGATAAATAGACATGTTTCCCCTTCTTTCTTGGGTGTTCTGGAATTTCTGGAAAAATTGATCGGGGGTGAGTTCAGCAAACAAAGAAGGCAGGCAGACAAGTTGGGCTTGAACAAAAACAAGTTAGTCTTAAGAAGTGTCTGTCTTGGGAGACTTCCAGCAACATGGCACTCTAGGCAGAAGCACCATGCCATCCCTCCACAGCAAAGATCCAAATAACTAAGCCAGCAGAGAAAAACAGCAATCCTGAAATCCTAAACATCAAATGAAGAGATAAAGAGCTCAGCCAAGCACCAAATGGAATAAGAAACTGAAAGAGAACAGAGAGCAAGGAGACATACATGCAGACATCCCCTATCAGCTAATGCAGCACAGATCCGCCATATTGGACTCCTATCAGAGACCAGCAAATAGTGAGTACGAGAAAGCAGCTTCACGGAGCTTCGAGCAGGACACAGAATAACCGGTAAACGGCGATATACACTTTCCCACCACCCATCCTTCTTCACCCCCACTCGGCCTCCTCTGCTTCCCTCAGCCACAGTCTCTTGGCCGGAAAGCACCAGCTGCTTGGATTCTGCCCTCCTGCACTGGCTGACTCACTGAGTGCCATTTGTTGGCTGCTGGGGTTGCTTTTTTCCACTTCTTTTGATTTCTTCCTTACCTCTCACCACCTTTTCTTCCTTTTGCTCAAATACCTGGCTCCGTGCACCATCTTTACTTCTTCCTGAGGGGCTGTGGAGCTCTGTTCGAGTGTGAAACTCCTTCCCGGTCCGTGCTGCCACGCTGGTGGGATCCCAGGGCTTTTGTTTGTTTGTTTGTTTTCAATTGTTCGTTTGTTTTCTTTTTCTTTTCTTGAGTTGGGAGCCCATTCTGGCTGGGCGCTGCTGTGCAGCTTGGGACCTACCCCCTCAGCTTGCGCACACGTGCAGAGGGATCCCTGAGAGCATTTGTTTTTTTGTGGTTTGTTTTCTTTTTTGTTTCTGTTTTTTGGGGGGTTTTGTTTGTTCTTCTTTTTTAAATTTGTTTTCTTTTCCCTCTTTTTCACTTTTTGTTTTTCCTCATTACTCAGTTTCTCGTCTCTCTATACCTTCCTTCTCTTCCTGTCCCCTGGATACCTGGCACTGAATACCTCTATACCTCCTAGCCAGGCTGTACATCAACACCTGGGAACAGCTTCCCCAGACCTTCTAGCTGCCCGCTGGGATCCCTGGGAGTTTTGCTGTTCTTTTTCCTTTCTAATTTTTATTTATTCATTCTTTTCTTTTTTTCTTTTTCTTCCCCTTTTTCTCCATTTCATAGTCTCTCATCTCTCCACTCCAACGGTAAGCTCCCATAGCACTCTTATTTGTTTGTTTGTATGTTTTTGGCTCCTGTTCCTCTCTCCTCTCTCCCATACCCATCTTAGCTCCACACATCACAGTCTACACCCCCCCGTATCCTGCCTACCTGCACTGTGCGCTTAACATCACACCACCAAGCAGCATAGGCACGGCCTACCAGAACCTGCCCTGCACTGATTACTGACCCGCCCTGGTGTCTGTAGTAAGTGCCACAAACAACCCATCCCAGCAACTCCTCTTCAGCTAGACCTGCCCTGCTATACCATATCTGAGCAACTGACGCTGCCAATTGGAGAAGGAGGCAAAAAGTATCGTGCCCAGAGATAAGCAAACAACAAAGAACACACAGCCCGCCTGCTCAGACATAGCCAAATTTTTAAAAAAGAATGAAACAAATATACAATCAATAAACGAGAAGAATAACTACTGAGTGCCCCGAAGACAGCAGACAATATCAAAACATTTACAAAAACAGGACAGGATGGTTCCAGCAGGCATCCAAAATAAGACACCAGATGACTTTCCAGTAGAAGAAAAGGCACTAGAACTAC
>NW_004444085.1:2810149-2812655 GCF_000243295.1 Trichechus manatus latirostris
AAAAATGGAAGAATTCAGGAAAATAATGCAGGAACAAAATGCCAAAATAAATTCACAACTAGAAATTATACAAAAACAGCAATTAGAAATCCAAAAGATAAACAACAAGATTTCAGAAATGGATAGTGTTATAGAAGGGTTGAGTAGCAGATTTGAAACAGTGGAAGACAGGATCAGCGGAATTGAAGACAAACGCTTGGATACAACTCTGTTTGAGGAAAAATCAGAAAAAAGAACGAAGAAAAATGAAGAGACCGTGAGAATTATGTGGGATACAATCATAAGCCAAAATCTGCAAGTGATCGGAGTTCCAGAACAGGGGGAGAAAACAGAAGACACAGAGAGGATCATTGAAGAATTGCTGACAGAAAACTTCCCCAATATCATGAAAGATGAAAAGCTGACCATCCAAGAAGCTCAACAAACCCCATATAGGATAGATCCCAAAAGAAAATCACTAAGGCATATCATAATCACACTCCCTAAAACCAAAGACAAACAAAGAATCCTGAGAGCAGCTCAATAAAAACAAGAAGTCACATACAGAGGAGAAACAAGACTAAGCTCATATTATTCAGCAGAAACCATGCAGGCAAGAAGGCAATGGAATAACATATATAAAACCTTGAAAGAGAAAAATTGCCAGCCAAAAATAATATATCCTGCAAAACTCTCGTTCAAATATGATGGTGAAATTAGGTCATTTCCAGATAAACAGAAATTAAGAGACTATGTAAAAACCAAGCCGAACTTACAAGACTTGTTAAAGGAACTCCTTCGATCTTAGAACAAACAATATCAGACCATAGGCTGAATAAAGGACACAGGACTGTACTAGCCAGATACCAACCTAGGAAATGAACTCTTAAGGACTGTGCAAAACCAAAAGAATTACAACAGGGAAACAGAGAGGTTAGTCTGTAAATGACAACAGCATCAGAACAATAAAAGAGGGAATAAACGGTGTAGATTTAGAACCTTCTAATGGAGAGGAAGTCAAGCGATACCGAGTAATAATAGTCTGGTTCAAACCTCGGAAGATACGGGTAAATTTCAAGGTAACCACAAAGGAAGTTAACAAACCTACTCATCAAAATAAAGAAAAACATAAAGTCTAAGTAAAAACAAAACCTACAAAAACAAAAGAAATGAAAAAAATTCCACAAACCAAAGGAACTCAGCACAGAGAATAAGAGGAACAAAACTGGAGGACATTATGCTGAGTGAAATAAGTCAATCACAAAAGGACAAATATTGTATGAGACCTCTACTGTATAACTCATGTAAAAGTTTACACACAAAAAAAAAACAATCTTTGTTGGTTACGAGGGATGGGAGGAGTCGGGAGGAGCAAAATAGGTAAGTGGGACAGTGCACATTGCTGGAGAAGCCAGCGCAACTTGTACAAGGAAGGGTCATGGAGGCTCCGTGGACACTTCCAGGCTCCCTGAGGGACTGAGATGCTGGGCAGAGGGCTGTGGGGACCATGGTGTCAGGGAACATCTAGCTCAATTGGCATAGCAGTTTATATATAAAGACAATGTTCTACATTCTACCTTGGTGAGTGGCGTCTGGGGTCTTAGGGGCCTGTGAGCAGCCATCTAAGATACTCCACTGGTCTCACCCCTTCGGAAGCAAGGGAGAATGAAGAGAACAAGATACAAGGAAAAGATTGGTCCAAAGGACTAATGGACCACAGCTACCAAAGCTTCCACCAGACTGAGTCCAGTACAGCTAGATGGTGCCCGGCTACCACCACTGACTGCTCTGACCAGGGTCACAAGAGAGGGTCCTGGACAGAGCTGGAAAGGGATGTAGAACAGAATTCTAACTCACAAAAAAGACCAGATTTACTGGCCTGACAGACTGAAGAGGCCCCGAGAGAATGGCCCCCGGACACCCTTTTGGCTCAGTGGTGAAGCATCTCCCATGGTTCACCATTCAGCCGGGGATTGGACAGCCTCATAAAACAAAACAGGACTAATGAGGCACAGCAGTCCAGGCACAGGGACTAGAGGACAGGGGGGGCACAGGAGGGCTGGTGATGGGGAACCCAAGGTTGGGAAGGGACAGTGTTGACATGTCATGGGGTTGTTAACCATTGTCATAAGGCAATATGTGTACTAACTGTTTAATGAGAAACTGTTTGATGTGCAAACCTTCATCTAAGATACAAAAAAGAAGAATTATCTATGTGAGATCAAATTGACAACAGCAACTCAAAAGGTTTGATGGGAAGCCTAGGGACAGTGAGTTGAAAATAATGGTGATAGAATAATTAGGAAAAGGATAGTGAGAATAGCAGCACAACTGGGAGAATGTAATCGATGTCACTGAATTGTACATGTAGAAACTTTCAAAATGGTTTAAGTTTGGCTATGTATATTTTCATCAAAAAAAACGTCCTCCAGGTTGAGAAGGGAGAGTGTTGACATGTCATGGGGTTGTTAACCAATGTCATAAAACAATATGTGTACTGACTGTTTAATGAGAAACTATTTGTTCT
>NW_004444085.1:2812755-2827134 GCF_000243295.1 Trichechus manatus latirostris
TGTCATAAAACAATATGTGTACTGACTGTTTAATGAGAAACTATTTGTTCTGTAAACCTTCATCTAAAGTACAATAAAAAAATTTAAAAAAAAAAGAAGTGTTTGCCTTGACCTTTTACTCTGCTCTTTTTTAAAAGATGGGCTAGACTTCCCTGTATGTTAGGCTTTTTGCTAAGTGATATGTTAAGACTCTTTCCTAAGCAATTTTATGTGCAACTTTAATAGTTGTCAGTTCCTTTTGATTCAGCCGCATCACATGTCAAGTCATCATGCATAAGGGAACTAAATGCTGCCCAGTTCTTGCACCATCAGTGGTGATCAAACCGTGGTGATCTGTAGAGTTTTCATTGGCTGATTTTCAGAAGTTGATCACCAGGCCTTTCTTCCTAGTCTGTATTAGTCTGGAAGTTTTACTGAAACCTGTTCAGCACCACAGCAACATGCAAACCTCTTCTGACAGACGGGTGGTAGCTTCGCAGGAGGTGCATTAGCCAGGAATTGAACCTGCGTCTCCCGTGTGGAAGGCGAGAATTCAGCTGTTGAACCACCACTGCCCCCTCCTACCTTAGTTAGTCCTTATAACAAACTTATAAAGCAAATACTATTAAAATCCTCATTTACTGTTTCTAGAAAAATGGAGTTTAGAGAGGTTGAGTGATTGACCCAAGGTAACACATATATAAATGATGGAGGGACATTTGGTCTCTAATGAGCTTAACTCCAGAGCCTGTCAAGTACCAGTTGTGCTGCTGGTACAGAAAGCCAAAACCCCGACCCAGGCTGGACGTCTGCAGTCATTGCTTTGACTAAGCAAGCCAGTTAAAGAGAGCATAGTGGCCCTGTTGAAAGGAAACTAACCCCAAATATAGTGGTTCCCAAAAATCAGTGGATTTAAGTATTAACCCAGAGATTCTAGCTAGTAAGTCTAGGATAGAGCCTAGAAGTCTGCATTTTTTAATCCAGTATCCCAGAGATAACTATGGAAGGGGATCCTCTTTCCACAATTTGATAAATCATGGCTTATGCCCTTGAAACTTTAATAATAAAGGTTGTATTTAAAGTTGTGGAAGAGAAGTATATGAAATAAATTTCAGTGTAGGTGGAGGGGAAAAGTGTTGATTTGAAAGTTCTGCTGCTTGAATATACACCTTTTACCTCACAAGGCAACAAAGATCATCTGATATGCTGAGCACTTTAATAACGCTAACAGTCTTACCCAATCTTCACACCGTGAGAAATCAATAAGAAATTAGAAAGCTCCAAGCAAGTTTCTAGGCAATCGAGTGTGGGGTTTTTTGGTTGTGTTGCTTTTTTTTTTTTTCCCCCCACTTTATGTTCAATTCTGAAACTGTATGGTTGACCCAATCTACTATCCCTTGGCCTGAAATACCCTAAATGGTAAAACTCATTGCTGTATGTATACCCAAAATGCACAATGATTAACGAAAATGGTTAAGATTCATAGTGCTTGATTTTTTTATTTTATTTTATTATTGTACTTTAAGTGAAAGTTTACAATTCAAGTTGTCTCTCATACAAAAATTTATACATACATTGTTATGTGACCCTAATTACTCTTCCTATACTGTGACAGCACATTCTTCCTTTCCACCCCTGATTTCCATGTCCATTCAATCAGCTCCTGACTCCCTCTGCCTTCTTATCTCACCTCCGGACAGAAGCTGCCCATTTAGTCTCATGTATCTACTTGAGCTAAGCACCACACCCTTCATGAGTATCGTTTTATGTCCCACAGCACAGTCCAGTCCAATCTTTGTCTGACAAGTTGGCCTTGGGAATGGTTTTAATTCTTGTTTGACAGTCTGGGGGACATGCTTTCTGGGGTTCCTCCAGTCTCAGACCTTTAAGTCTGCTCTTTTTACTAGAATTTGAGTTCCGCACCCCACTCTTCTCCTCCATCAGGGACTCTCTGTTGTGTTCCCTGTCAGGGTGGTCATTGGTGGTAGCCAGGTACCACCTTGTTCTTCTGGTCTCAGGCTGCTGCAGTCTCTGTGTTTTATGTGGCCCTTTCTGTCTCGGGCTGGTGCTTTCCTTATGTCTTCGGTGTTCTTCATTCTCCTTTACTCCAGGTGGGTTGGGACCAATTGATGCATCTTAGATGGCCACTTGCTAGCTTTTAAGACCCCAGACGCCACTTACCAAAGCAGGATGCAGAACATTCTCTTAATAAACTTTGTTATGCCAGTTGACCTAGATGTCCCCTGAGACCTCCGCCACTGCTACAGAGTGCTTGATATTTTGAAGGTAATGAAATGTTTCTAGTAAAGTTGATTGTAAATGAATGTTACACATCTATAACTTATAAAAACTCTCAGAATCACTCTTTTGAACAAAATTCCCTTTCCAAACCCAGTATTTTTCAGAAGCAAATTGCTTCTGAAATCTCACCATTTTAAAGTTAAAATACTGAGAATTTAGGATTTTAGCAAATCAAGAACACTTTCCTAACAGGACGTAGCATGCTCCACTCTGAACACCCTCTGAATGGATTGATTTTTTTTTTCCTTAATAAAGATGGTAGTGGTGGTTGTGGCCATGTAACAGAACAATTCCTCCTTGTCTGAAAGAACAGTCAGCACAGCAACTCGAAAAGAATATTCTAAAATGTCAGATACCTCTTTAAGTTACCTCATTTTCAAAGGCACCTTTTGTGCCTATGAAATTATACTTTTTTCTTTATTATTCTTCCACAACAGCATCATAAAAGTGAAGCATCAGGAGCATGGCTGTTGAGGGAGCTGGGTCTTGCCACTGCTCACCTTTCAGGGCAGGAGTGAGGCAAATGCACCTGTGCCAGTGCTTAGTGAGGTACTCAACGTCTATTTTAAAGCTACAGTTTATCTGTGAAAATTATCTCACGTTTTCACCTGCTTCAGGAGAAAAAAGTCATTCACAGCCTGCAACTGAAACTCCAAGGAGCCTTGGAGCCTCTCTGATTCCTAAAGAGACACCTGAGGTACAACAGAAGGAAAATGTCTTGCGCGTGGTTTTGTGTGGTCCACGTGCAACAGCTCTTTAAAGCCTGGCCAGTCTCATCTCCCATATCCATCCAGGCACTGGTTGTAGACTGTCACCTCAGTATAATAATTATCTTCTAGAGACTCCAGAAAAGAGTGTTACTATTAAATGATCAAGAAAGGGATAAAACTATCAGTTTGTCAGTTTCTATAAAACCACATTTGTAGCAATGAAACAAAATGAGGGCAACCTGGCATTCCTAGGAATCGTTGGTGTGTATTTCTTCATTCTTACTGGAAACCCTCACAATGCTTTCCCAAGTGGCTGCACTTATTTACATTACTGCTGATCAGTGGACACCACATCCTTACAAACACTTTGGCATTGTTAGTCTTTTAAAAATCTTTGCCTGCCTGATTAATGTGGCAAAAAAGTCAATGACAGAAATTAAGGAATTAGAATGGGAGATTCAGCTGTCACTTCAGGGACAGGGTGAGGGCACAGCACTCCAGCTGCAACTGCTGCCCTGGGTTGGTGCTGGGAGGTGCTTTGTCACGTCCGTTTACACCAGTGGTTCTCACCTGCAGCTACAGGTTGGGATCATCACGAGGATTTTTTAAAATTCCCAATACCTGGGCCCCACTCAGTAGTTTCTAGGTGGTACAAATGGTTAATGTGCTTGACTGCTAACCAAAAAGTTGGAGGTTCCAGTCCACCCAGAGGCACCTCAGAAGAAAGGGCTGGCAATCTACTTCTGAAAAATCAGCCATTGAAAACCCTGTGGAACACAGTTGTACTCTAACACACATGGGGTGTGAGTCTGAATTGACTAATTTTGGAGGGGCCCACTGAAGACCAATGAAAGCTGAGTGTGTGGGAGATGGACATACTAGCACATGATGGTTACAAAAGCTCTCATGTGATTCTGACAGAGTGGAGACTGAGAACTTCCATTTTAGATGAAATATAAAAGCCATGTCCTAGTCCCAATGGGCTCTGAAAGACTCCAGTGTGATGTTTCACTTAGAACAGCGGTCAGAAAGCGCTTTCTGTAAAGGGCCAACCAAACCCGCTGTCGTCAAACTGATGCTGATTCCTACTCATAGTGACTCATAACTGCCCCATATGGTTTCCAAGGAGCGGCTGGTGGATTCGAACTGCCTACCTTTTGTTTAGCAGCTGAGCTTTTAACCACTGCACACCACGGCTCCCATAAAAGGCCAGAGAGTAAATATTCCTAGCTTTGGAGGCCAAATGGTCTCTGTTGGAACCCTGACATCATATTGCAAATGCAGTCATCAGCAAAGCAGTATGTAAACAAATGGGTGGGACTGTGTTCCAAAAGGAGCCCTGGTGGCCCAGTGGTTAAAAGCTCGGCTGCTAACCAAAAGGTTGGCAGTTCGAATCCACCAGCTGCTCCTTGGAAACCCTACGGGATAGTTCTACTCTGTCGTATAGGGTCACTATGAGTCAGAATCGACTTGATGGCAACTTTTTTTTTTTTTTTTTTTGGTGTTCCAAAAACAAGTTATTTACGAAAACAGGCAGCAAGAGGAATAGGTCTGTGGGCTATAGTTGCCGACCTCTGACAGAGGAAAATACACCCTGCAGCATCTCAAAACCCATTGCTGTCGAGTCGATTCTGACTCACAGTGACCCTATACGACAGAGTAGAACTGCCCCATAGGATTTTCAAGGAGCGGCTGGTGAATTCAAACTACTGACCTTTTGGTTAGCAGCCAAGCTCTTAACCACTGTGCCACCAGGGCTCCAGTATCTCAGCTGGGGCTCAATTCCTAGTCATTCTTAGTACAGTGAGCTGAACAGACATCATTCTTTTTCACCCCCTGTTGTAAAATGCGAAGGTTGGGTTTTGAGAATCTCTATTTGGAGCTAGAAAACCAAAGGGGACAACTGCAAGGCAGAGCCTCTCACCTTCTTCACAAAGCAGAGAACCCCGAACCCCTCACTGCTCACAAACTGCTACCATCCTGTAGTTCACGACAGAACCTAAAGCCATTCCATCTGAGTAGGGGTGATTCATCCAGTCAGCGAATGGGAAGGGCCCCTAGCTCCACCCCACCACAGGCAGGAAAGGCCTCTGATCTTCAACATTGTCCAAGACTGATAGAAAGAAAGGGGCCATTTTGTTTGTTTGCTTGATATTTTGGAGGGAAGCAAGTTGAGGGAGGCACTGGGGGAGACAAAGGGCCGAATGGACAGTTTGAGTGATGCTGGCAGCTGGTTTCAGTGCTCAGCGACAGTCCTTAGTGTGACAGACGACGGGACAAACTGCCACACAGGATATATGCTCCTCTCCCTACTTCCACCTCCTCTGGCTTTCTTCTCAGAAACGCAGCTCTCCAAGAACTGCTCCAGAATAAATTTCCTGGCTTGTCGCTGTCCTTCCTCCTCGGTTAATTGGTCTCTGGCAGGTAGTCATTCCCCCTCTAGTGAAGGGTGCATAATAATTTCTGGCAGCCAAGAAATGCTGTTTCTCATGAATTTCTCCACTAATATGCTTCCTTCCAGTTGGTACAGACTGTTAACAGCACACTTTATAGGCCTAGGTTTTTTTGTTCTTATTATAAGGGCTTTTATATTTATGAAGTTCCAGTTTTGCAATATGGTATTGTATTTGTCATTAGTAACAACCTTCCATTGCCTTGGGTCATGACTAATTTATTTTCACTACCAGGTACCAGCAGTGCAGAAGTGAAGGAAAACCGTAATGTGGGCAACCTGGAGACAAAACTGCTACCGCCCAGTGACAGGGCGAGAGTAAGTGCGCCCAGTATAAAAAGAAAAAGGCCTTTGGAGGAAGGAAATAGCGGCCATTTCTGCAAATTGCAGCTGATCTGGAAAAAACTCTCGTGGTCAGTGACACCAAAGAATGCTCTGGTCCAACTCCACGAATTA
This sequence comes from Trichechus manatus latirostris, assembly GCF_000243295.1. Classification (NCBI taxonomy): domain Eukaryota; kingdom Metazoa; phylum Chordata; class Mammalia; order Sirenia; family Trichechidae; genus Trichechus; species Trichechus manatus. Next base: position 2,818,654 of record NW_004444085.1, read on the forward strand.
AAGCCAGGCTTGCAGTATAAGATGGTCTCCCAGACGGGCCCTGTCCACGCGCCTGTCTTTGCAGTGGCTGTGGAAGTCAATGGACTTACCTTTGAGGGCACGGGACCTACCAAAAAGAAAGCCAAGATGCGGGCAGCAGAGTTGGCGCTGAAGTCCTTCGTGCAGTTCCCTAATGCCTGCCAGGCTCACTTTGCCATGGGAAACAGCATGAGCCCATCCGCAGACTTCACTTCTGACCAGGCTGATTTCCCAGACACTCTGTTCAAGGAGTTTGAACCTGCCACCTCGAGTGAGGACTTTGCAGGTTGCCGCCCTGTGAACACTGAGTTGCTCTCCACGGCGTATCGAGAAGGACGGTTACTGTACCACACTTTGGACCTGATGGGCCAGGCCAAGTCCAGGAAGCACAGGATGGCTCCCACGGCTAAGCAGGAGAAGAATCCGGTGGTGGTGCTCAATGAGCTACGCTCTGGGCTGAGGTACATCTGCCTCTCGGAGACGGTGGAGAATCAGCACACCAAGAGTTTTGTGATGGCAGTGAGAGTAGATGGGAGGACATTTGAAGGCTCAGGACGTAGCAAGAAGCTGGCCAAGGGCCAGGCCGCACAGGCTGCTCTCCAAGCCCTCTTTAACATTCAGCTGCCCAGCCACATTCCCAGCAGGAGTAAAAGTCACCTTTTGCCACAGGTGAGAATTCTGAGATAGCTGCCATGCAGGTGGAAGAATGCTGAGATGAATGTGAGTTGTTATTGTTCTTGCTGTAATGGGGGAGCAGTCAGAGCCTCTCCTCCAATTACTTTAAGTAGAGTGCAGCATCCAAGCACTTCCTTTGCAGAAAGCTAGGCTTCTACCTAGTACACACAAAAGGCCCCCTTTGCTATCCTTATCATTAAGAGCAATTTTCAGGCTTTTTGGAGAGAGAATCATGTGAATGTAAAGAAAAGAAAGAGAATATCAACACTCCAACTTACCCGAGGTAATGGGAGAATTAATGAAGCCAGGTAATTTTCATAATGATGATTCTGGCTAAGGGGAGACACTGCAGCACAAGATAAAGCGAGAGGGAGGCTGGGCTGAGGGGCCTTCTTTCTATTCCATAACGAGGCTTCCACTGGAGGAAGGGTCGGACCTGGCCAGGCCCTTTCAGCAGCTTGGTCTCTAAGCACTCTGCAGCCAGAAGAAAGGATTGTAAGGTAAAAATGTGTTTGTTAGAAAACAGTTTTGGTTTGAGTTTCTAGCTAAGAATGATATGCAGGGAGACTGGAAAAAGAACAAGCAAGTGTTAGTTGTTTCATCTTGATTGCAATTGGAACCACAGTGCTTCTGCTGCAGCTTCAGGACACAGATTGGGTGGACACTCACCCAGCAGAACCTACAGAGAGATAGAGCGAGAAGGGCAGAAACACAAGACTGAAGGGCCCAGGAGGTCAGCAAACAGAACCAGGTGTTAGAACCTTGCTTTTCTCAGTCAGTAGTATCACCTCCTGTACCTTTTCACATATAATGATGGCTCTGCTTTCTTACATTTGTTTAGTTTTCATTCACTCAAGAAATATTTTTTTAGCACTGTGTCTGTGTCAGAGACTATACTCATGCCATTTTACAGCAAACTTATACTTCCAAGTCTTGTAATTGCTTATTTATGCAAATTACTCTTTTCTCTTATCATTTAAAAATTATTTGTGGGCATCACTAATGTATTAGGTACAGAAAATTGTCTTTATTCATTTTTGGCATCAGTCAAGGAAAGAAGCATTTTACATAGTTAAAAAGCACTTAGCCCTATGCGTAATTCATAGTAAGTACTCAATAATTGTAAGTTATTACTGTGATCATTATCATTATTACATCACAACACCTAGAATAGAATCCATTATTTTTAGCTTTGGGAGATGATAAATCTGTTAAATAATGCAGGGTACCACCAAAATCTCTGCTATCACTAAGGGATACTTCACTGTGATACAAATGAAATACGTCATGATAGAGCCCTCATTTTGAATTATGACTAGGGTTCAAGCTTTCATTTATTCAATAAGTATTTGACTCTTACAGACACAGGGGATACAATGGGAAAAGCAGACAGTGTTCTGCTTCTCATGTAGCTTGGCCTAATGAGGGAGAAAAAAACAGTTGTCCTTGAGTGGATTCTGATTCATGGCAACCACATGTGTGTCTGAGTAGAACTGTGGTCCATAGGATTTTCAATGGCTGATTTTTCAGAAATAGATCACCAGGCCCTTCTTCCAGGGCACCTCTGGATGGAGTTGAACCTTGAACCTTTTGTTTAGCAGCCAAGCACATTAGCCATTTGTACCACCCAAGGACTCCTAGTGAAGGAGAGAGCCTATTGAGCAAGGAATTATAATTGTGTGATGAGTGTTTCTACTGGTATCTGTATCTTCAATTTGTTCATTTTCAGATATTTATTGAACATCTAATGGCTGTTCTAAGGAGTGGGTTGGAGCGATTTAGACCATAGTCTCCACAGGCCTTGCTTTCCAACTGACCCCCAAATCTAAGTGAAAACAGGGTGCTTACAAAGAAAGTACAGCTGCAGTGTAAGTCTCTTAGCTTTCCAGCTAAATTGCTAGCCCTAAGCACCTCCTAGATAGAAATCCTGTAGCCTTGCTTTCTCTTCTCTTACTCCTCCATTTTATCATTTTGCTTTCTTATTTCTTCCTATCCTGTGGCTCCACTATCTGTAGCTTAAACTTACCAACAATAGTCGTTGTTGTTGGTTGCCGTGAAGTTGTTTCTGACTCATGGCGACCCCATGTGTGCAGAGTAGAACTGCTCCATAGGGTTTTCAAGGCTGTGACCTTTCAGAAGCAGATTGCCAAGCCTGTCTTCTGGGTGAATTTGAACCACCAACCTCTCAGCTGGTAGTCAAGTGCTTAACCATTTGTACCACCCAAGGGCCTGTAACAACAATACCCATGGAAACCACTTTGCTTTCAACCCACCTGGTCTGGAAGCTGTGCAATAGAGGATGAGTCCCTTCTGAGACTGCTAGTGACCTTTGTCAGCTCCCATGCTTTGTCATTTTCTCTGAGAAGTTCTCCTACCACCAGTGATCTGTGGGTTTGTCACTTAACCCCCTTTGCTTTACCCTCATCATCCCGATACTGATATATCTAGCCTGATGCCTCACGGAGTGGCTGGCTTCCTCTCGCCTGGCCCCCGATCAGGCCTGGCATTGTTTTGTTTAGTAAGAGCCGCCCTTCTTTCCCTATCCCCATCTCTGTCTGCTGCTCATTCTCCACCCCTCCCTGGGTGAAATTTGAAGGATATCAATGAATTCTGGCTGTGATGCCTGTTTCTTTTATGTTGTCAGCCCTGAGCTCTTTCGATGAAGAAACTAGGCAGTGCTACTACTTTGTAATAGTCATTTGACCCCAGAATGCAGCACATCAGTTAGAGCCACTGCCGCTAAATTATTTTTCTCTGACAGCCCACTAACCACCCCGACTAGATGATGAAGGGCATATAGCACAGAGAGGGTTGTGTGCTATTCATCACACCCACTGGTGCCTCTGCTGCTCCAGAAGGCTCATTATCCTCTCCCCTCGCAGATTTTGCTCCCACAGCTGGGTGGGGCTGACCATGGCAACAGTGAGCAGGGCTAGTTCCCATCAGAGCTTGGTTGAATTAGAATCCTGCCTTGCATTGGGTGTGGATTCAGGGAAGAAAATTAAAAGAAAAAATTCCAAGAGTCATTTTAAATTCTGCTTGCTTTCCTGTTTCTGCACCACCACCCTGTTTTGGAACTCTACCTATACATCATGCTCCCTGCTAACCACCACCTTCTGTTTCAGTTCACACCGTGTTTCTAGAGGATTTTAAGTCCCTAAAGGCACTAGCCTTTCCTTATCCTTGTCTAAATGCTGGGTTAGCAATTACAGCCTGTAAAGCAAGTCCCCTGCTCAGGCTCTCCATCACTCTTGCCCCATTCTCTCAGAAAAGGGTGATTTACCCAATCACTACTGAGCAAATGCCCACACAGGCCAATTGAGTAACCTGTGATGCCCCAGCCTACATCAGACAATATGGTGACAGGGCTTACTGTAGGGACTTGCAATTTCTGGAACCTGAAAGTTGCCATCAGTAGTTGACATTCTCTGCCCAAAGTCCAGGGTAGTCTTTAGTGTGAGGGGTGGCAAATCAAAGGAGTTTGGTTCTAAGATTTTTATACTGGGTTACACATCTATAGAAGAAAACTAAGATACTATGTCTCTGTGTAATGCTCTTAACCAAAGATATGCTCTCATATGAATGAAGCTATGAAGCTTCAGAACCATCCCTAATGGTAGTTCTCTCTTTAGGTTATTTATATATATATATGAAATTCTCGAATGTTGCTGTCCATGGATTTCCATTTTGGAAAGCTTACTTAAAGCTGTGGGGTCCTTATACAAGAAATTCAGTAGGTTCTTGAGTCAGGCCAAGGAATATGCATTTTTAACAAGCACCCCCAATAGATTATAATACAGTTAGGTCAGAGAAACCACATTTCCAAGTACTTTGTGCTGTTTGAGATTAAGTCCTGGTGCCACTCAAGGCCTCAGGCCTGGAAAGCAAGATTATAGGCAGGGAGACTTCCGGGCAACATGGCACTGTAGACAGAAGCACCACACCATCCCTCCACAGCAAAGATCCAAAAAGCTAAGTCAAACAGACAAACGTCAATCCTGAAACCCTAGGCTTCAAATGAGGAGATAAAGAACTCAGCCAAGCACCGAATGGAATAAGAAACTGACAGAGAACGAGGAGAGATACATGCAGAGGTCCCCTGTCAGCTAATGCAGCATGGATCCACCATCTTGGACTCTTATCAGCGATTGGCTAACAGAGGGTACAAGAAAGCAGCTTCATGGAGCTTCCAGCAGGAGACAAAACCGATAACCAGTGATCTATGCTTTCCCACCTCTCACCCTTCTTCACCCCCTCCCCTCGGCCTCCTCTGCTTCCTGTGACCAGTCTCTTGGCTGGGAAGCACCAGCTTCACCGTGGTGCCACTTGGATTCCACCCACCCACAGTGGCTGGCTCCCCGAGTGCCATTTGTTGGCTGCTTCTTTTGATTTCTTCCTTACCTCTCACCACTTCCCCCTCCTTTCTCTCAAATACCTGGCTCCATGCGCCAACTTTGCTTCTTCCTGAAAGGCTGCGAAACACCACTCGACTGTGAAACTGCTTCCTGGCCCGTGCCACCCCACTGGTGGGATCCCAGGTGCTTTTAGTTTGTTTGTTCTGATTTGTTTTGATCTGTTTGTTTTCTTTTTTTCTCAGCTTGGGAGCCCCTTCTAGCCAGGCAGTACTGCACGGCTTTGGAGCTACTCCTTTACTCTGTGCATACACAGTGGGATCCCTGGGGGCATTTCTTTTTTCTTGTTTTTTTAGGTTTTTTTGTTTCTTTTGTTTTCGTCTCTTTTTCCCTTTTTGTCTTTCTTGATTTCTCAGTTTCTTGTCTCTCTGTGTTTACACATTCTCTTCCTGTCTCCTGAATACGTGGCACTGTATGACACCTCTACTCCTTCTAGCCAGGCTGTTCTTCATGGCCTGGGAGCAACTTCCCCAGTCCTCGCAGCCACACTGGTGGGATCCCTGGGGGCTTTTCTTTTTTGAATTTTTATTCTTTTCTTTTACGCTTTTTGTGTTTCTCCATTTTGCAGTCTCCATCACTCCAATGAGAAGCTCCCACAGCACTCTTTTTGTCTGTATCTTTCTGGATCCTGTTCCTCTCTCCTCTCTTCTTTCCCATACCCATCTTAGCTCCACACATCACAATCTCCCCCCTCCTTCTTGCATACCTGCACCATGTGCTGAACATCACACTCCCAAGAAGCACAGGCATGGCATACCAGAACATGCGCTGGACTGATTCCTGGCCCACCCTGTCGGCCCTCATATGCGCCACAAACAACCCATCTCAGCAACTCCCCTTCAGCTGGACCTGCCCATTGGAGAAGGAGGCAAAGAGTATCATGCCTACAGACAAGCAAACAACAAAGAATGCACAGCCCACCTGTTCAGACATAACCAAATAAGACAAACCAATCTACAATCAGTAAACGAGGAAAATAACTACTGAATGTTCTGAAGAGAGGAAACAATATCAAAATATATACAAAAACAGGACAGGATTTTTCCAGTAGGCATCCAAAATAAAACACCAGATGACTTTCCAGTAGAAGAAAAGGCACTAGAACTACCTGATAGGGAATTCATATCTCTGATATTCAGAGCTGTCTCAGTCGTCTAGTGCTGCTCCAACAGAAATACCACAAGTGGATGGCTTTACAAAGATACATTTATTCTCTCACAGTCCAGTAGGCTACAAGTCCAAATTCAGGGCATCAGCTCCAGGGGAACGCTTTCTCCATTGGCTCTGGAGGAAAGTTCATGTCATCAGTCTTCCTTTGGTCTGGGAGCTTCTCTGCGCAGGAACCTCAGGTCCAAAGGCCGTGCTTTGCTCCCAGCACTGCTTTCTTGGTTGTATGAGGTTCCCATGTGTCTCTGCTCACTTCTCTCTTTTATATCTCAAAAGAGATTGCATTAAGACACTAATCTTGTCAACCTTATCAGTATAACCTCATGATAGTGATACAATTTATAACACATGAGGAGATCACATATAATCTCATAGTAGTAGAGTTTACAACACATAAGGAATTCACATCAGATAACACAATCATACAATACTGGGAATCATGACCTAGCCAAGTTGCTACCAACATTTTTGGGGGGACACAATTCAGTCCATGACAAGAGCTATCCAAGAGTTGAAATAAAAAGCGTACAAAAATGAGGAAAAAATAAACCAAATTCATGGAAAATACAGACAAAAAAATGGAAGAATTCAGGAAAATAATACAGGAACAAAATGCTACAATAAATTCACAGCTAGGAATCATACAGAAACCACAGTTAGAAATCCAAAAGATAAACAACAAGATTTCAGAAATTGACAGTGTCATAGAAGAGCTGGGGAGCAGGTTTGAAACGATGGAAGACAGGATCAGAGAAATTGAAGACAAACACTCGGATGCAAATCTGTTTGAGGAAAAATCAGAAAAAAGAACAAAGAAAAATAAAGAAACCCTGAGAATTAATGTGGGATACAATCAAAAGCAAAAATTTGTGAGTGATCAGAGTTCCAGAATGGGGAAAAAAAGAAAACACAGAGAGGATCATTGAAGAACTCCTGACAGGAAACTTCCCCAATATCATGAAAGATGAAAAGCTGACCATCCAAGAAGCTCCACAAACCCTGTATAGGATGGACCCCAAAAGAAAATTACCAAGGCATATCATAGTCACACTCGCTAACACCAAAGACAAACAAACAATCCTGAGAGCAGCACAATGAAAACACATAGTCACATACAGAGGAGAAACAGTAAGATTTAGCTTGTATTATTTGGCAGAAACCGTGCAGGCAGGAAGGCAGTGGGATGACATTTACAAAACTTTGAAATAAAAAAATTGCCAGCCAAGAATAATATATCCTGAGAAGCTCTCATTCAAATATGATGGTGAAATTAGAACATTTCCAGATAAACAGACATTAAGGGACTATGTAAAAACCAAACTAAACTTACAAGACTTATTAAAGGGAGTCCTTTGATCTGAGAACAAACAACATCACATGACAGGCTGAATCTAGGGTGCAGGATTGTACCAGCTAGATACCAACCTGGGAAATGAACTCTCAAGGACTATACAAAACCAAAAGAATTACAGCAGGGAACCAGAGAGGTTAATCTGTAAATGACAACAACATCAGAACAATAAAAGAGGGAATAAACAGTGTAGGTATAGAACCTTCTAAGGGAGAGGAAGGCAAGATGATACCAAGTAACAATAGACTGGTTCAAACCTAGGAAGATAAGGGTAAATTTCACAGTAACCACAAAGAAAGTTAACAAACCTAATCATCAGAATAAAGAAGAAAAACATAAAGTCTCAGTAAAAACAAAAGGACCGAAAAAAAATCCACAAATGAAAGGAATTCAGCACAGGACAGTAAGAAGAACAAAGCAAATGTCAGCACTACAAAATGACAGCAATAAGCTCACACCTATCAATAATTACACTGAATGTAAATGGCTTATATGTACCCATAGAGAGACAGAGAGGAACAGAATGGGTAAAAAAAAACAGGATCTATCAATATGCCGTCTACAAGAGACACATCTTAGAAACAAAGACATAAATTTATTAAAAATCAAAGGATGGAAAAAATGTATCAAGCAAACAGCTACCAAAAAAGAGCAGAAGTGGCAGTACTAATCTCAGATAAAATAAACTTTAAAACAAAATTCACCATAAAAGACAAAGAAGGACACTATATAATGATTAAGAGGATGATCCATCATGAAGACATAACCATGATAAACATTTACTCACCCAATTACAGGGCTCCAAAATACATAAAACAAACCCTAACAGCACTGAAAAGAGAAATTGACAGTTCCACA
>NW_004444085.1:2827234-2846244 GCF_000243295.1 Trichechus manatus latirostris
TAGAAGAAAAAAATAGGATCAACACTAGAGGCCCTAATACATGGCATTAATAGGATACAAACCATAACCAACAACACACAGACTCCAAAAGATAAGCTAGATAACTTGGATCTTCTAAAAATTAAACACTTATGCTCATCAAAAGATTTCACCAAAAGAGTAAAAAGAGAACCTACAGACTGGGAAAAAAATTTTGGACAGTACAAGTCAGACAAAGGTCTAATCAGTGAAATCTACAAGAAAATCCAACATGTCTACAACAAAAAGACAAATAATCCAATTAAAAAATGGGCAAAGGATATGAACAGACACTTCACCAAAGAAGACATTTAAGCGGCCAACAGACACATGAGGAAATGCTCCCAGTCACTAACAATTAGAGAAATGCAAATCAAAACCACAGTGAGATACCATCTCATCCTGGCATTACTGGTAGGAATCAAAAAAACTGGAAATAACATATGTTGGAGAGGCTGCATGGAGATCAGGACGCTTATGCACTGCTGGTGGGAATGCAAAACGATATAACCATTTTTGAAAATGACATGGTGCTTCCTTAGAAAGCTAGAAATAGAAATACACCATACCATCCAGCAATCTCACTCCTAAGAATATATCCTAGAGAAATAAGAGCCGTCACACGAATAGACATATGCACACCCACGTTCGTCACAGCATTGTTCACAATAGCAAAAAGATGGAAACAACCTAGATGCCCATCAACAGATGAACGGATAAACAAACTATGGTACATACACACAATGGAGTATTATGCAATGATAAAGAACAATGATGAATCTGTGAAGCATCTCATAACGTGGATGAAACTGGAGGAGATTATGCTGAGTGAAATAAGTCAATCACAAAAGGACAAATATTGTATGAGACGTCTATTGTAAAAACTCATGAAAAAGTTTACACACAAAAAGAAACAATCTTTGTTGGTTACAAGGGATGGGTGGGATGGGTGTGGAATGCTAAATAGAGAAATAGATAAGTGGTAACTTTGGTGAAGGGTAAGACAGTACACAATACTGGGGAAGCCAGCGCAGCTGGTACAAGGAAAGGTCATGGAAGCTCCATAGACACTTCCAAACTCCCTGAGGGACTGAATTGCCGGGTGGAGGGCTGTGGGGACCATGGTCTTGGGGAACATCTAGCTCAATTGGCCTAACACAGTTTATAAAGAAAATGTTCTGCATTCTACCTTGGTGAATAGCGTCTGGGTTCTAAAAGCCTGTGCTCAGCCATCAAAGATACTCCACTGGTCTCACCCCTTCGGGAGCAAGGGAAAATGAGTAACATAAGATTCGAGGGAAAGGTTAGTCCAAAGGACTAATGGACCACAACTACCATGGCCTCCACCAGACTGAGTCCAGTACAGCTAGATGGTGCCTGGCTACCACCACTGACTGTTCTGACCGGGATCACAACAGAGTCTCGGACAGAGATGGAGAAAAACGTAGAACAAAGTTCTAACCACAGAAAAAGAGCAGACTTACTGACCTGACAGAGACTGGAGAAACCCCGAGAGTATGGCCCACACACACCCTTTTAGCTCAGTAATGAACTCACTCCCGAGGTTCACCGTTCAGCTAAAGATTAGAGACATCCCCATAAAACAAAATGAGACTAATGGGGCACAACAGTCCAGAGACAAGAACTAGAAGGCAGGAGAGGATAAGAAAGCTGGTAGTAGGGAACCCAAGGTTGAGAAGGGGCAGTACTGACATGTCATGAGGTTGTTAACCATTCTCATAAAATATGTGTACTGTTTATTGAGAAACTATTTGTTCTGTAAACCTTCATTTAAACTACAATATTAAAAAAAAAAAGAAAACTTGGAATTAACAATAAAGGAAAACCCAAGAATCTTCTAAAAATAAAGATTATAGGCAGAACCGAAAGAGAAGTTTAGGTTCTTGCTCTGTCTTTAAGACTGCTGTTGTTATTTGCCGTTGAGCTGGCTCCGACTCTAGTCTTTAAGACTCTAGCCTTTAGGTCTGGTTATTGTTGTTAATTGTTGTTAGTTACTGTAGAGTCAGTTCCAACTCATGGCGACCCCATGTGTCAGAGTAGAACTGTGCTCCATAGTGTTCTCAGGCTGTGACTTTTCAGAAGCAGATTGCCTGGCCTGTCTTATGAGGCACCTCTGGTCTAAGAAAACATAACCTCCAAACAACCCTTTAGTTAAAGACCCTATAGAGACCATGTCTGTATGAGTGATCAATGTAATTGTACTAATAATTCAAAATAGCAACTTTCTTGAAATACTGGAACATCTACTCTCTCTACACCTGAAGTAGTTTTCCAGTGGTAAAAATAAGGTAGGATAGGCTTATTTGTACTCCTGCTTTTGAAGAAGTTCAGAAGCATAAGATTGTCAATAAAGATTAAAATCACAGATGTCAATTTTTCCAGTATCTAATTTCCACTATATCCTATACTTGGAGGGTGTTTCTCAGAACCAAGCTAGCTTTTTTCCTTTAACTTAATGAGACCTGACTTTCATTCTCTTAGACCAAGTCGTGAAACCAAGAGTTTATTAAATTCTTTAAAACATAGTACAAGCTTAAACGTGTATTTTATAACCTTAACAGAGAGTGTGCACGTGCTGGGTACCCTATACATATCAACTGATAATGGTAACAAATAAATACAAGGAAATAGCTTGGAGGACCAGTCTGAATTCTTCACATTTTCTTCATCTGTAGTTAGTAAACCTACTTGGTACAAGACTACTCCAGGTTAAAGAGATGCTTGGAAGTAAGGCTGCAACCAGGTCAGAATGTAAGTATCCATTACTTGGAAGCATCATAAAAAAAAATAATAGAAGCACAGAATCCGCATTCCTCTTCAGTCATTATTTTCCATCAAGGCATGAAAAAAATTGAATTCATAGAAGCATTAAATTCAAGCATAAAGGCATATCTTTCAGCTTTTCCCTTTCCATAAAAACTAGTTAGAGAAGAAAAATAAAGTACACTGTCATGAGGAAAAAAATGAGTAAAAGTTAGCAATGTGCATAGTAACTCAGAAAAGGGAGTTAATATTACTCCCTTTATGAAACACCATCGCTCATTTAAAAATGAGCGAGTTTATTTGTCACCCTCATTTATCAACCCCTTTTTTTGGTTTTTAAATTTCTATGTCAGTTTGTTTTATTAGCTGGAAGTGATGATGTCAGCTGTGTCTACAAAGCCTTGTTCAAAAGCAATTAAAACACTTGTTTTTTCCACTCAAAGTAAGAGGGAATGCTTTTTAAAACTATTCCTAAAGGCTAGTTGCTTTGACCAAGCCCTTCAGAGAGCCTGTTAGGGGAAATTAACACCTGTGGCTTCAGTTTTAGGCCTATTTTCCAAGCGCAGCACACTTAACCCATACCCCACTCTATCCCTTGATCTTTGCAGCTGTACTGCTGGGAACGTATACCCTAGTCGTTGAGTCGATTCAGGCTCATAGCCACCCTGTAGGACAGTAGAACTGCCCCATAGGGTCTTCAAGCCTGTAAATCTTTACGGAAGCAGACTACCACATCTTTCTCCCTCGGAGTGGCTGGTGGATTCAAACCAGCCACCTTTCAGTTAGCAGCCCAGCTATTAACCACTGCACCACAGGGCTCCTCCTATTACTGCTGGGAGGATGAGGAAATCATGGTTATATATAAAGTAATTGAAATGAACGACTTTTTTTAGTTTCAGCATTTTGTAGTAAATTTGAGCTCCTGTAAGTGATCACATTTCCTGAAATCTGTCCCTAAAATTAGCCTCAGACCAGGAGGACCAAGTCTGTTAATGCATTAACAGTAGCTGCATTGAAGGGATACTAAAGTTTTTTTGCATAAATGTGTCTGTCCCTTTCCTAAACACCAAGGTGACCCCCAACTGCCTCTGACCAGTTTACAGATCGTTTTTCTAATCTCATACTCCGGCTAATCTATCTTACTCAGTAGAAGCAGTATCTTAACGGCTGTAAAGCAAAACCATTAATTAATATTGCCATAACAAATTAGCAATGGAGGAGTCCTCAAATTTTAAATAGACTTAAATTAAAAACGAATAGGTGTGGAAATCACATTCCTTGGCTTTGAAAAAGCTTAACACTATCGATGCTGGTTTACATCCCCAAAATAGTAGCAGATACTGTTCTGCAGTCAACAACCATCCACCCCCACCCTGTCCTCAGTTCCAGGGGATGGAGGAAGGTGTAGGCGGGACTTTCACCTCCTTCTTGATGCACCAAGGAACAGCAGGTGCTGATTTAGCGAACAGCCATGTTCCAGCAGTTCCTGAGTGGCATGTGAACTGAAACCTAATGTTTGGCGGGTCATACAAGCAGAAGGGCTCATTCTGGAATTCACGTGATTGTCTTGAAAAGGACTGATTTCTTTACACCTTAGCAAAGGTGTTCCCTCTCATTTACACGTGGTCGGTTTTACAACACTCTTCCCAGTTTCTGACACCTGCCGTCCTGTTGTTTCCTTAAGGTGCTGGGCTTAGAGTCTGACCTCACTACATCTGGGCCCTCCTGGCGCAACAGACCGGGATGTGGGCCCCAAGAGGCCCTTTGACACGCCTTAGAAGAGCAATGGTGTCAGTCAGACACCCAAGGGAGTGCTCTACTTTTCAAACAGAACAGAACTTGAATTCCTAATGAGTCTCTGAACTTACCGCTTGTCACTTCTGGGGACTTTTTTCTGAGTCTCACAGAGGTTGCCAGGCCATAGATACCACCCATTTTCTTTCTCCTCCCTTCTCCTTTCTTTCCATCTAATTCAAGACTTACACCCTTATCACTTCTTTTCTCTAAAGAGTCCTGAGGTTTCAGGGAAGTGAGAAGTACCTCTTCCAATGGAAATAATCTGGGATGCATGATCTGAAAGCCAGTACTAATTTTGGTAAATGGGGTTATAAAGAACAGGTAGATACGGTGCAACTGACTTGGAGACATCGTAATCAGTCAGGGCTAAGGTGGAAGGATGCCACTTGGCTGAGAAGGCATTCCACTTAATTTTATGGGAAAACAAATATATGAAAATTTTCATCTTTTACTTTCAATGCATGTATCACTGAAATTCAGCAATTTAGGGCTCTTATAAAACTATGTTTATTAATTACGAATTTTAAAAAGACAGGAGCACATGCTGTAGACTTATACGTTACTATTTAAATTGAAACAAATCAGTTTGTTATACCAACTCCTGCTGCCTCCAACCCGAGCCAGTGGCATCACTAGGGTTGGTGTCACCCAGTGTGGTAACTCACGGTGTCACCTCCCCATGCTAAATTACCACAATATTGTAGCTAAAACATGAGAAGATTTGACGAAGTCAGCAACTATAAAAACAGCAATGAAAATAACATCAAGTGCTTATAGCAAGTGTGCAGATAAAACCACGTGATTTGAAGCATCATTGTAATTGGGTAATAATGACAGCTCTGACTAGAGCGCATTAGAAGGTTCAAAAAGGAAATTAGCATAGAGTTTTGGCCTTGTAGGTGTATTGAAACATGTAAGCTGGGTTTACGAAAAAGTTTTTTGTTATTATAACTAACTACAGGGTTATTTTTATAAAAAATAATAAATTCCTGCTGAAACACTATGCAAAAATTTTATAGACAGTCATTTTGATGTCAACCCCTCTGACAGTGTCACCCAGTGCAGTCCACACCCCGTAGTAATGCTGCTGACCCCAGCCCCATGTCCTCAGCCCAACCATCCATGAACTAAGCATTTCTTGTTATGTGTTTGTCTGTAGTTCCACTGCCATTTCTTCATTTCCCCTTCCCAAAGTAACCAAGATGATAGAATTTGATATCAACTTAGCCTTTTTTTCTGCCTGACTCTTACCCCTTCCTTTCATAATCTAGCGTCAGGAAGGAAGGAAGAGTGAATGATGTCGGTGAGTTGTTAAGTAAATATTTGCTCATTTAATGAATAAGAGGATCCTATCTATGAGTTTCTGAGTCCCTCACTTAGACCCATTGCCAGTAAACATCAGCCATATTCTTTGAGAGAAAGTGCTTGTTTCATTGATGTTTGAGATATTTATTGACATTTAAGTAGCCAATCCTGAAAGAAAAAGATATTCCTTGAATTGATGCCATAGTACTCAACCAACTGAGTCATAACCTGTAGAAAACACAAACCCAGTTACTAGACTCATAGAACAAGAGCCAAAGTGACTTTAACCACAACTCCAGGGTGTGCAGAAGAGGGAAAGTCCACTAGGCACCGTGGAGGTTCACTCATAATGGAACTTTGGAGGATTATCATTATTTCCTGGGTACAGTTTTACTAGGTTACTCAGGTTGGTAGATATTACCACCCATAATCCAGTCTTTCTCCCCAGAAGTTTAGAGTGCTTGGTCAGATATTATCTTGCTGACAATCATAGAATCCCTAGGACTCGAGTGAGTCTTGCATTCAAGAATACTTCAAGTACTGTCTCATTAAAGGAGGCTAGTTTGTCAGGTTTACCCCTCAAACCTGTTATCTACATCCCCCATCACCCCCAGTTTTCCCACACTGAAGTCACTCTCTGAACTGCTCACTCTAGAAGGAAGAAGAGTTCCTTGGATGCTTTTTTGTAGATTCAAAAAAAAACCTTTGTTTTACTGCAAAAATGCTTTTTATTGTCATTCAGTCTTATGAGGAGAAGAGTTGTTCAGCTGTCACAGTGGAATCACTTACATTTACATCAGCATAAAGAGCTCAGCAATGGCAGACCTTGCTATCATGCCAGAGAGGTGCACCTGGCACCTCATGAGGCAGCAGGCCCAGGCTTCCGAAGAGCCACAAGCATTGCTTTGCATCCCTACTCCCTTCCAAGCTATGTAGAAGAGGCCTAAGTGGAATATGTGTTTGAATTGAAGGACTGTGATTTTGGATCTGGGAATGCAAATACTAAAAATGTAATAACTGCATGCAGAGTCCCTATCAGAAGGAGCCTACTTCCTTGGCCTTTACCACTTCTAATAAATGAGGACATCACATTTTTACTGCACAGTCCTAGTGAAATAAGACTCTTTTTGTTTTGTTTTCTGTTAGATATCATGGTGGCTTTTGCTCCATAACTGGGTACACCAAAGACACTATAAAGAGAGAGGAACCTTTAGGAGTCTGGCTTCTTCCCCAACACTAAGAAAATAGAAAATTAAATTAATGCAGAAAAACTACTGTGTCCGATTTTCATTAATTGCTTTAATCAGTTGAGCCAACCAGTCAACATGAACTTGCTTCTTCCTTGTCCTTCAGAGCAAAGCTCAGGGTGATTTCTACATTACACACACACACACACACACACACACACACACACACACACACACTACATATACATGATGTACACATAGTTTTAGGTATAGAGATAGGGATGGGAAGAGTGGAAGACAAATTCACCAGAGATTTGTGCAAAACTAGGAAAAACATGTTTGTTCTTAGTGTCACATTTCAGAGACCTACCAAAAGGTATTTTCTCTGGTAAGTCTTAACTTCTCTGTGCCTCCGTTTTCTCATCACCAAGGGGTTGTTTTGAGGATTAAGTGTTTACAACAATGCCTAGCCTAGGGTAAGTACTCAATGATTGTTAACTTTTATTTGTGTTATTATCATTTATCATTATACTATGTATCATTTATATTATTATCATTGGTGTGATACAATTAGAGCTTCATCTCTTTGAGACATATTCTTCCTGCACCAAAGTATATTAAAACACAAACAAAAGGCAGACCCGTTGCCATCAAGTCAATTCCAACTCATAGCGACCCTATAGGACAGAGTAGAACTGCCCAATAGGGTTTCCAAGGCTGTAATGTAAGCAGACTGCTACATCTTTCTCTTGCAGAACAGCTGGTGGGTTCAAACAGCCGACATTTTGGTTAGCAGCTGAGCATTTAACCACTGTGCCACCAGGGTGCCTCAACAAAAGGCAGGGTATGATGTAATGTCACTATCCCTTTAGTACAAAGGCTTTTTCTAGAGGTGCTAAAGGTTGCTTGAGATTCACAGGCTCTTGCAAGTGGGCTGCCAAGTAAAATACAATGACACATTTGTACTAAAAAGTATTCATTATTTATCTGAAACTTAAATTGAACTGGATGTCCTGTGTTTCTATTTGTTAAATGTAGCAACCTTACTCACAACTGAAAAGCAAGAGACTCTGAGGACACCCATGTTGAGGAGGTTAGAACTCACAATGGGAAGAGGAGGGGGGCCAGTGACTGACTACTGCAGCTTCCACAACATTCTCCCTGGCCCCTTCTCGGAGTGCACACAGCCACCAAATATGCCAATGTCATGGGAGTGGGGCTTTTCCTGTCTCCCTCAGATATTACAGATACTATTGAACAGTTGTTCAGTCCATTCACTTTGCAATATTTCTTGTGGAGGAGGATCATTAGGATACCTAGTATTGAAATAGGTTAGGGTTTAAGGGATCAAATTCAACATCCTGAATTCTACTTAGAACCCCTGTTCACCTTCTGTGTGAACTCTTTTATTCATCTGTGCTAACGTTCATTGTTTGATTTCACTTACATATAAAGTTATTAAAGGCTTGATGTAGGTTAGGCCCTCGAAGAAGCTTCCTGAAAGTATAAAGCCCAGGAATCAATGATTAGAAATGAAGGTGAAATTTCTCTCGCTGCAATGATCTCAGTAGAGGGCTTGTGTAAAAGATTGGATAAAAATTAATCACCCAATAATTCTATAACTTACTAAAGAAGGGAGAAAGGAAATTCTTTTGCTTTTTAAACTTGGCTTGCCCAAAATTAATTCTCATTTCTTAGAAGCTGCAGTAGATTGTTTTGTTGGCACTTTGTTTGAGAAGGTAGAGGGAGGCAAGAGAGAGGAAAAGCCTATGGTTATTTTATCCAGAATAATGGTAACTTCTTAGGAATGGGGATTAAAATTGTGTTGCCCCCAGCTTTTATTCCAGACTTGAGTCACCACCTAAGAGTTCCTTCAAAGCCAAACATGATCAAAACCCAGTGATTCCTTTGCTGCTTTCCTGGGTCACAGTGCCCTGGAAAGTTTCAAACACTCAAGGCAAGCCGGACCTAATTAGAGCTAAGATTTCCTTGGATTCTGACAACTGGATGAACTTTTGTTATTTTATACTTATCTCTCCCTGCAATGACTCTGCTTTCTGGAGCAACGCTCAGAAATCAAGCTCTGAATCTAAATCTCTGGCTGGTTGGAGTCCTCAGGAACACTTTTCTGTTTCAGGAAGCCTATCTGACCTATTTGTAATTATACTCCCTGCTCATTTGTGACCACTTTACCCAATTTTGAAGCAGTAATTACTCAAGCAGCTTTCTTCTTTTCAACAGCTTTGCCTGCTGTCAGGTCACCATTGCCTCTTTGGTTTTGTGACCACAAGCGCCCTCTTGTGGTACACTGCATAAGCACACAGGATACTTAAGGATTAGTAAGAAAAATAAACTCTCCTGTGGTTAAGAGTTTGACTGCTAACCAAAAGGTCAACAGTTCGAATCCACCAGCCACTCCTGGGAAATCCTATGAGGCGGTTCTACTCTGTCCTATAGGATTGCTATGAGTTGGAATCGACTTAGCAGCAACGGGTTTGGTTTATATGGTGCAGTGTGTTAAGCGCTAGGCTGCTAACCAAAAGGTGGGTGGTTTGAACCCATCAGCCACTCCACAGAAGAAAGACGTGGCTGCTTCCATAAAAATTGCAGCCTTGGAGACCCTGTGGAGCAGTTCTAACTCTGTCCTATGAGTCAGAATTGACTTGATGGCACACAACAACAACAATGGTACATTTATACAGTAGTGTGTGCTACCTAAGAAGTGTGTATATTCCCAATACTATGTTTGGCATTTTCAGATATAGTTAATATAACTGCTAATTAATTAAGCAGAGTTTGCACACATAAGGTTTCCATGAGTCAGAATCGACTCAACGGCAACAGGCTTGTTTTGTTTTTTATATGTCAAACTTTACTTTGTGTCTCATTATTTTATAAAAATCAAACCCGTTGCTATCAAGTCAATTCTGACTCACAGCCACCCTATAGGGCAGAGTAGAACTACCCCATAGGGTTTCCAAGGAGTGGCCAGTAGATTTGAACTGCCGACCTTTGGTTAGTAATCAAGCTCTTAACCACTGTGCCACCATGGCTGCATTATTTTATAGCCGTGCTTGAAAATGATGATGATGATCTGGTAGTAATAGTAATAGCTAATATTTGTCAGCACTTAAATTGTGACATGTTGTTCTAAGTGCTTTATGTATAATAACACGTTCAATCCTCAGTGAGGGGTCAAAAATTTTGAGGTAGGCACTATTTGTATCCCATTTTACAGACGAGGGAATTGAGGCACAGAAAAGGTAAGTCCCTTGCCCAAGGTCTCATAGTTAGTGAGTGGTAGAGCTGGGAGTATAGTTATAAAACAGCCAGAAACATTTCCTGTAATAGTGGAAGTATTCCTCAGGACACCAACCTGCCGTATCTTCTGTACAGGCTTAATGAAGAAGCAGAACATTCTTATTAATTAAAAAAAAAGAAGTTTCTGACTTAACACCAGAAGACTGACACACACAAAAATGTTTGTTAAAAGTTCCAAATAGGGAGAAATCATTGTGGGCTGGTAAGCAGAAAAGAGATTATGGGTTTTGAAAGACTACAACTTGGATATGTGAAAGGAAAAGATGGGTACACGTGGGCAGGGAGAACCTGAGTAAGACTGTAGGGGTCCCTCTGGGCACGTGAGAGCAGGGTGAATGGATGGGTGCTTTGTTTGAGGGCTGCTGGAGGAGCCTGGAAGGGCCACACTAGAAGGAACTGCAGGCACATTCAGGATTCCAGCCTGTCCTTTTGGTCAGGTGTCCTCAAGCATTTCTTGGGGCCCTGCCCCTCCTCTTGGTGAACCTTGCTGAGGACTCCCTCCTGCTGACTCCTGGCTGGATGAGAGGGGCAGGGAGAACACACCTGGCTTCCCACCCTGGGGAAGGATCCCTTTGTCAGTAGAGGCGGCAGCTTCACTGTACAGACAACAGGCTTTGTTGGCATGGTCGGGTTCCCCCTCCTTTCTCTGGGGTTCATTGTTACCCTGAAAAGGAGAGAGATGGCAGAAAGGAGATGGCATATGGGAGAATGCCAACATTTAAATGAGCCAGAGAAAGCAAAGGGGAGCAGCCATGAGGAGAGAAGGCAAGTTTCCCATCTCTACAGGAAGCCAGCCAGAGAGCAAGGAGGAAAAATACACAGGAGAATGTCCAAGCTGCCACCTGTCTCTCCCAACCCCAGGTGGTGTTCCTGCCAGAGAAGACCCCACTCCTTACAGATATCCGTCTCCTTCCCCAGTACTGACTGAGCCTCTTTCTGTCCGTTCTCTCAGAGTCTCGATGCTTGCTCGGCTGTTTCATTCACACGCATCTGGTGCTTTGCACATGTACCCGCATGCATTGGAGGTGGGCTGCTGTGGTTGCCTCTTTGTAGAGCCCTGAGTATCTAGCTAGGGAATTGAGCATTCACTATGGGGTAATCAGGGTTGTGACTGCAAGGCCAGTAGTACAGTAACACTAATAATTTTCAGTGGTACTTGGTCATTGTTAGTTACCATCAAGTTGACTCTGAGTCATGATGACCTTATGTATAACAGAAAGAAACATTGTCAGGTCCTGCACCTTCTTTCGTGATCATTGTCAGAGAGCTCAAATGGAGTCCAAGCATCAGCATTCCGAATCTAGATCCCCTTTCTCTCCTTTGCCTACTTTGGCGCCTTCACAGTCATTAAGTTTCTACTTCTTCCTTGAGTCAGCTCAGGTTCTCTAGGAAACAGATGGCAAGACAGAGTTTGGAGTGCCAGAGGCTTGCTGGGATCCAAAGGGAGGAAGCAGGATTGTGCAGGGAGAGCCTCAGACTGAGATGTAAATCTGACATGTGGAACCGAGGGGAAGACCCCTATGTAGATCACAGACTAGGTCAACCAAGTGGCCAGGTCCCTGTGCCAAAACCAGTTATTAGCTGGGGCTGCCTAGGGACAGTGAAGCTTCCACTTGAACACTAAGTAGCACCCACAGGAGCCACAGCTGAGCTGACAGCGGATGCTCTCCTTGTCTCTGAATGGCAGGTCTTTCCTTCAAGGGAGATCTGATCCGGGGTGTGCATCTCCATGCAGGCCATTCCTGGTTGACTGGGGACACCTCCCCTATCCCAGACTCCTGGGACCCCCCTCCTAAATAAACATTTAAACTAAAGCGGGAAATGTCAGTCTCTTTAGCAGTGTCAGTGATGGCTTCCTGTATAGTTTAGAAGTAATAGGAAAATTGTCTTCCCCATCAAAAGCAATTTTGCAACCTTCTGTAGCCACTCTCATGTACCCTCACAGCCAGTGCAGCATGCAGGCAGTACTTTGGCTAATCACTGCATAGATATGAATGGGATTAACCTGAAATTGCCTAGACACCTAATCTAGACACTGAAGAGCTCTCTCCCTGTCTCTGTATCTAACTTTTTCTATTTATCTCTATCATCTCTATCTTCCTCTTTGCCTTTCTTCCTCTCTCCTCTCCTCTCACTCTCTCTCTGTCTTCCTCCCTCTTCCCTTTTCAATTACCCAGAGCCTATTCTGTTTCCATTTTTAGAGTTCCTGGTATATACCCTAACTGTGCTTGGTGCTCTGCAAACATTATACTGTGTAATCCCGTAAGCACTCTACCAGTAAGCATTTATGTCGTGCTTACCACGGGCTCGACCTGATCTAAGTGCCAAGATCTTACCCAAGGTCTCAAACAGCTAATAAGTGTTAAGAGCTGAGTCTGGAAATAAAGTCTTCTAGGCTTCATTACCTTTTCATTTCCCTTTTGGGTAGGTGATGTGTTACAAGGCTACCTATCCATGGCTAGGTAGGTGAATCCAACCCTGGAAGAAGAGGATTAGCGCAGTAGCTAACACGGCTGGAGTCCAAATCCCAGCATGTCCACTTGCTAGCTGTGTAAACTAAGTTACTTAACGCCTCTGTGCCTCGGTTTCCTAACCTATAAAATGGAATGGTAATAAAAGTATCCAGGTCACAGAATGGCTATGAGAACTGTCATGGATTGAATTGTGTCTCCCAAAAATATCTGTCAACTTGGCTGGGTCATGATTCCCAGTATTGTATGATTGTGTAATCTGATGTGATTTCCTTATGTGTTGTAAACTCTATCACTATGATGAGGTTATATGTGATCTCCTTATGTGTTGTAAATTCATTCACTGTGATGAGGTTATAATGATGAGAGTTACAAGATTAGATTAGTGTCTTAATCCAATTTCTTTTGAGATATAAAAGAGAGAAGTGAGCAGAGACACATGGGAACCTCACACTACCAAGAAAGGAATGCTGGGAGCAGAGCGCATCCTTTGGGCCTGAGGTTCCTGCGCTGAGATGCTCCCAGACCAAGGGAAGACTGATGCATCACAAGGACCTTTCTCCAGAGCCGACAGAGAGAGAAAGCCTTCTCCTGGAGCTGATGCCCTGAATTTGGACTTGTATCCTACTGGACTGCGAGAAAATAAACTTCTCTTTGTAAAGCCATCTACTATGGTATTCCTGTTAGAGCAGTACTAGGTGACTAAGACAAGAGCTAAATGAGTCAATAAACCCAGTGTCGTCGAGTTGATTCCAACTCACAACGACCTTATAGAACAGAGTAGAACTGCCCCATAGGGCTTCCTAGGCTCTTGTCTTTATGGGAGCAGGTGAGTTCAAACCACCGACCTTTCAGTTAGCAGCTGAGCACTTAACCACTGCACCACCATGCTCCTCAAATGAGTCAATACAGGTAAAATTTTCAGAATAGTATCTAGCACAGTGTAAGCACTGTATAAGGGTTTATCGCTCTTATTTCAGGGAAGCTTTGAAAATGTGTGACATAAGTGGGCCAGACGTACCTTGTTGTGATTTAATGATAGAGGAGGGGAAAGAAGGGGAGCCAGGCAAGTATTTCAAGAAAGAGTTAATGTTCACTCTTCTACTCCCATTTTTGGGAAGAGAGAGAGAAGCTTTTAAAATGTCAAGAGACAGTGTGTGATATGGTGGACTCAGCATCGCTGGGAAGGTATGCAGCTGGGTCTCGTCTAGACTTAGCCAGTAGCAGGCAGTCACCTATGGCCTCCCTGGGCCGTAGTTTTCTCCTCTCAAAACTAAGGGACTGCGATTAGATTTTCACTCCCAGTTCTCACATTCTAAGAAAACATAACCCAGTGTAAGATACCCCATATGTCAGCATAATATATACAGTGTGGGTACAATATGCTAACAGCCACTTATTTGATAACATTTAAAGAGCAACAAACACAAACTCATCACCAAAATGACATGCAATCTGTAGCATTTTCCCCCAAACCAGAGCTTATATTTTCTCACTCTAGTACTATTTTCCACTAAATTCAGGTTTCTAAACCAAAGTAAAAGCGGAGGACACCTGGCAGACAGAAGAAAGTTGTGATAATGCACTATGAGCTGTTTCCTCTCAGCTGCACAAATGAATGTTAGTGCTGGCTGGGTCAAGCAGCCCCTTCTCCTCCTCTGACAGGGGGTCCAAAAAGGGGAATTGGGCCTGAAAACCAGCAAGTACCTTTCTGTCTCCAGCACTCTCATTCTCTCACCTTTTCCTCCTTACCATGAAAAAGGGTTGAAGACTGGCTGAATGTTATCAAATCAAACATCAAACTCCTTGCTGTCAAGTCAATTCCGACTCATGGTGATCTCATGTGTTACAGAGTAGAACTGCTTGCTCCATTGGGTTTTCTTGGCTGTAATCTTCACAGATTTGCATTAGGCAAATCTGCTGCAAAAGACCTCTTTAAAGTGTTGAAAAGCAAAGATGTCACCTTGAAGACTAAGGTGTGCCTGACCCAAGCCATGGTATTTTCAGTTGCCTCATATGCATGCGATAGCTGGACGACGAATAAGGAAGACCAAAGAAGAATTGATGCCTTTGAATTATGGTGTTGGCTGAGAGTATTGAATATACCATGGACTGCCAAAAGAACAAACAAATCTGTCTTGGAAGAAGTACAACCAGAATATTCCTTAGAAGCAAAGATGGTGAGACTGCGTCTCACCTACTTCAGACATGTTGTCAGGAGGGATCAGTCCCTAGAGAAGGACATCATGCTTAGTAAAGTAGACGGTCAGTGAGAAAGAGGAAGACCCTTCACAAGATGGATTTACATGGTGGCTGCAACAATGGGCTCAAGCATAATAACAGTTATGAGGATGGCACAGGACTGGGCAGTGTTTCATTCTGTTGTACATAGGGTCACTATGAATTGGAACCGACTCGATGGTACCTAACAACAACAACAACAATCTTAACAGAAGCAGATCACCAGACCTTTCTTCTGCAGAGCCACTAGGTAGTTTTGAACTGCCAACCTTTGGGTTGGATAGCCGGTTGCAAACCATTTGAGCCACCCAGGCTCCTTAAATGTTGTTAAGATCTGTTTAAATACATTACATCCTAAGAATTTCATATCTCTACCTACCATCTAAACTTTACAGAACATTCTGAAGTGCAAGGACTCAGAGTCATATTCAGATCCAGTTTCTCTTATAATCTTTTTTATATGGATCTCTGCATTTTTTAAGAAAAATAAAATGAATGCCCGCATCTCCCAAGATCAGAGTGAATACAGTGTTCACTGCATTCACTTTTCTTTATGTCACATGAGTGTTAGGAATCTGAAGTTTTGGAGGGAGACGGATAGAAGAGCTGGGGCAGTGGTGTCACTAGGGTTGGTGTCATCCAGTGCAGTAACTCATGGTGTCACCCTCCCCTCCATGGACCTCCTCCCGTACCAGACCACACAGAAAGAATACTTAGTAATTTCTTTTTGTATTAGCATTACTTGTATATCATAATTCCCATACATCACCATTCTTTTCCATTAATTACTACTTCATTTGCAGAAAATTTATTGATATAGGTTCACAAATACTAATTATCACAATATTGTAGCTAAAACACCAGAAAATTTGACAAAATCAGCAACTATGAAAACACTGCTAGCGACAAAAACAGTAACGTTCTTGGAGCCCACGCAGACAAAACGACATGATTTGAAGCATCATTGTAATTGGGTAATAATGACAGCTCTGACCAGAGTGATTTAAAAGGTTCAAAAGTAAATTAGCATAGAGTTTTAGCATTGTCGGTTTATTGATACATGTAAGCTGGTCTTACAAAAAATGTTTTTGTTGTTATAACTAACTACAGCGATATTTTTATAGACAGTCATTTTCACGTCAACCCCTCTGACAGTGTCACCTGGTACAGTCCACGCCCCTATATCCCCTAGTGATGCCACTAAGCTGGGGAGAGAAATCTCATAGGTTGGTTACAGATTAGCTCTTTAGTCCCAGATCTCAATCTTGCTCTTTCTCCCTCACATTCTTGTCGCCCTCTCACATCTCTGCCTAGCAGTAAATCTTAGAGCTTAATGATGCATGGAAGATAATAAAGTGGAATAATAGCTTACAACAATAGCACCACAATTAAACATTTTAAAAATGTATTTTTCTGAATTAATACACTCAGTGGAAAGGTATTTCAGAACACAGAAAAGGGTGGAATACTCCCAAACTCATTCGGTGAAGCCAGCATAACTCTGATACCAAAACCAGGTAAAGACACCACAGAAAAGAAAATTGTAGACCAATATCCCTCATGAACACAAATGCAAAAATCCTCAACAAAATTCTAGCCAATAGAATTAAGGAACAAATAAAAATTAATTCACCATGATCAAGTGGGATTTATACCAGGTATGCAGGGATGGTTCAACATTAGAAAAACAATCAATGTAATCCATCACATAAATAAAACGCAAGAACCACATGATTTTATCAATCGATGCAGAAAAGGCATTTGACAAAATCCAACACCCATTCATGATAAAAACTCTCAACAAGATAGGAATAGAAGGGAAATTCCTCAATATAATTAAGGGCATTTATACAAAGCCAACAGCCAACATCATCCTAAATGGAGAGAGTTTGAAAGCATTCCCCTTGAGAACAGGAACCAGACAAGGATGCCCTCTATCACCACTCTTATTCAACATTGTGCTGGAGGTCTTAGCCAGAGCAATTAGGCTAGAAAAAGAAAGAAATGGCATCCAAATTGGTGGGGAAGAAGTCAGAGTATCTCTATTTGTAGATGATATGATCTAATTCACAGAAAACCCCAAATTGTCCACAGGAAAACTTCTGGAACTAATAGAAGATTACAGCAAAGTTTCAGGATACAAGTTAAACATATAAAAATCAGTTGGATTCCTTTACACCAACGAAGAGAACCTTGAAGAGGAAATCACCAAATCAATACAATTTGCAATAGCCCCCAAGAAGATTAAATACTTAGGAATAAATCTAACCAGAGACGTAAAAGGCCTATACACAGAAAACTACAAGACACTACTGCAAGAAACCAAAAGAGACCTGCATACGTGGAAAAACATACCTTGCTCATGGATAGGTAGACTCAACATAGTGAAAATGTCAGTTCTACCCAAAGCGATCTGCAGATACAATGCAATACCGATACAAATTCCATGGGCATTTGTTTAATGAGATGGAGAAACAAATCACCAACTTGGAAGAGGCCCCGAGTAAGTAAAGCATTACTCAAGAAAAAGAACAAAGTGAGAGGCCTCACACTACCTGATTGTAGAACGTATAATACCGCCACAGTAGTCAAAACAGCCTGGTACTGGTACAACAACAGATGCATAGACCAATGGAACAGAACTGAGAATCCAGACATACATTCATCCACCTATGAGCAGCTGATATTTGACAAAGGCCCAAAGTCCATTAACTGGGGAAAAGACAGTCTCTTTAACAAATGGTACTGGCACAATTGGATATCCATCTGCAAAAAACTGAAACAAGACCCATACCTCACACCATGCACAAAAACTAATTCAAAATGGATCAAAGACTTAAATATAAAATCAAAAATGGTAAAGATCACGGTAGAAAAAATAGGGACAACGCTAGGAGCCCTAATATATGGCATAAACAAAATAACAAACCATAAGTAACAATGCACAAGCACCAGAAGAGAGACTAGATAACTGGGAGCTTCTAAAAATCAAACACTTATGCTCATCAAAAGACTTCAGCAAAAGAATAAAAAGACAACCTACAGACTGGAAAAAATTTTTTGGCTACAACAAATCTGATCACGGTCTAATCGCTAAAATCTGCAAGATACTGCAAAACCTCTACAACAAAAAGACAAATAATCCAATTAAAAAATGGGCAAAGGATATGAACAGCCACTTCACCAAAGAAGATATTCAGGTGGCTAACAGACACATGAAGAAATGCCCACGATCATTAGCCATTAGAGAAATGCAGATCAAAACTACAATGAGATATCATTTCACCCCAACAAAGCTAGCCTTAATCCAAAAAGCACAATAAATGCTGGAGAGGTGGTGGAGAGACTGCAACACTTATACATTGTTTGTGGGAATGTAAAATGGTGCAGCCACTTTAGAAATCGATTTAACACTTCCTTAAAAAGCAAGAAATAGAAGTACCATAGGATCCAGCTATCCCACTCCTTGGAATACATCCTAGAGAAATAACAGCCGTCACACGAATAGATATTTGCACACCCATGTTCCTTGCAGCACTGTTAAAAAGATGGAAACAGCCTAGGTGCCCATCAACAGACAAATGGATAAATAAATTGTGGTATATTCACACAGTGGAATACTACACAACGATAAAGAGCAACGATGAAGCCGTGAAACACCTTGTAACATGGAGGAATCGGGCAGGCATTATGCTGAGTGAATTTAGTCAGTCACAGAAGGACAAATATTGTATAAGACCACTATTATAAGAATTTAAGAGAAGGTTGAAACACAGAAGAAAACATTCTTTGATGGTTACGAGGGTGGGGAGGGAGGGTGAGGGTTATTTACTAACTAGATAGTAGATAAGAATTAGGTGAAGGGAAGGACAGCACACACTACAGG
>NW_004444085.1:2846658-2848568 GCF_000243295.1 Trichechus manatus latirostris
TGGAGCAGGAGAAAGGTGGGGTGCAGAACTCAAATTCTAGTAAGAAAACCAGACCTAGTGGTCTGACTGAGACTGGAGGAACCCTGGAAAGCATGGCCCCCCAGATTCTCTATTAGCCCAGAACTAAAACAATTTCCGAGGCCAACTCTTTAGACAGGGATTGGACTGGACTGTGGGACATAAAGTGATACTCGTGAGGAGTGTGTCTCTTGGCTCAAGTAGATGCAAGAGACTAAACAAGCAGCATCTGTCCGGAGGTGAGATGGGAAGGCAGAGAGGGTTAAGAGCTCATTGAGTGGACATTGGGAATCAGGGATGGAAAGGAGGAGTGTGCTCTCACAGTATGGGAGAGCAATTAGGGTCACATAACAATGTATGTATAAATTTTTGTATAGAAAAAAATTTTTAAAAAATACACTCATGGAATTGTAAATTTACTCAAGTACCCAAAATTAAAAACATACAGAATAAAAATTAGAAGACCAAGAACGAGAGAGACTTTTTTTTTTTAGTATGGGGCATTTTCCCTTTGACCGTGATTGTAACAAGTGCAGTAATAAAAGCCATCTCTGGCTTATGCAGTGTGAGTCCCTACATTTTGTCTTAACCATGTTTCATTTGTGGCAATTTCACAAAAATGAAAATTTTTTTAGGAAAATGACTAAGGTTGCATGGTTTGGGGTATAGGTTTTATCTAATTATCTAAATTGAGAAATCAGAGCAAATTAATTTCCATGAAACACATTTGTTCCATGGTATCCATGGAATATTGTTTTGGATCTCAGTGCCAATAAATAGGAACTTGAAGTGCCAAATAACAGGCCGGATGAGGCAGAGTTATGGAGGTGATGTGGCCCTTATCTAGCCATGGAGTTCTCATCCCCCAGCCCTGAGAAGAAGGGAGGTGCAGGAGGCTGGTGGGCCTGAATTGTTTTCATAATCAGAGTCCCTGCAGCAGCACCTTCTTCCTAGCTAGCTCTCACGATGGGGTACTAAGATCACTGGAAGTGCTGTATGTAAGAGGCAGGGATGCCTGGGCTAACTCAGACCATCTGAGTCTTCCCTTTGCCTGCAGCTGTACCAGGTGTGGGGCCAGCAAGTACCCTAGTGTGAAGACATGGGTATAAAGAGCTACAGTAGTGGTTGCGCTGTGATAACTTTTCTAATCAGAGGGTAAACAGAGCTTTGAGAAATCCAAGTGTAGATTCTTGTTGTTAGCCACCGTCAAGTTAGCCCCTGACTCACAGTGACCTCATGCACAATGAAAAATAATCGCTGTCTGGTCCTGCACCATCCCCGTGATCAGTTGCAAATCATACCATTGTGATCCATAGGGTTTTCATTGGTTGATTTTTTTCAGAAGTAGATTGCCAGGCCTTTCTTCCTAGTCTGTCTTAGTCTAGAAGCTCCACAGACACCTATTCAGTGTCACAGCAACACACAGGCGTCCATCAACACACAGGTGGCTGCACATGAGGTACATTGGCAGGAAATTAAACACTGGTCTCCCTCATGGAAGGTGAGAATTCTACCACTGAAACACCAGTGCCTCAAATGTGGATTAATACTTTTTTTAAAATTTTTTTTATTGTACTTTAGGTGAAGGTTTACAGAACAAATAGTTTCTCATTAAACGGTACACATATTGTTTTATGACATTAGTTAACAACCCCACGACATGTCCACACTCTCCCTTCTTGGCCTTGGAGGACCTTTTCTTTTTTTTGGTGAAAATATACATAGCCTAAGATACACCATTTCAAAAACTTCTATATGTACAATTCCGTGACGATGATTACGTTCTTCCAGTTGTACTGGTATTCTCACTTTAGATGAAGGTTTACAGAACAAAATAGTTTCTCATTAAACAGTTAGTACACATATTGCCCTATGACAATGGTTAACAACCT
>NW_004444085.1:2848948-2851347 GCF_000243295.1 Trichechus manatus latirostris
GGCACCATCTAGCTGTACTGGACTCAGTCTGGTGGAGGCCTTGGTAGCTGTGGTCCATTAGTCCTTTGGACTAATCTTTACCTTGTATCCTGTTCTCTTCATTCTCCCTTGCTCCCGAAGAGGTGAGACCAGTGGTGTATCTTAGATGGCTGCTCACAGGCTTCTAAGACCCCAGACGCTACTCACCAGGGTAGAAAGTAGAACGTTGTCCTTATAAAGTGTGTTATGACAATTGAGCTAGATGTTCCCTGAGACCATGGTCCCCATAGCCCTCCACCCAGGGATTCAGTCCCTCAGGGAGTTTGAATGTGTCTATGGAGCTTCCATGACCTTAGCTTGTACAAGTTGTGCTGGTTTCCCCAGTTTTGTGTACTGTCTTACCCTTCACCAAAGTTACCACTTATCTATTGTCTATTTAGAAGTTCCCTCCCACACCTCCCATCCTTCCTAACCAACAAAGATTGTTACTTTTTATGTGTAAACTTTTTCATGAGTTTTTACAATAGAGATATCATACAATATTTGTCCTTTTGTGATTGACTTATTCACTCAGCATAATATCCTCCAGTTTCATCCATATTATGAGATGCTTCACAGATTCATCATTGTTCTTTATTGTTGCATAATACTCCATTGTGTATATGTACCATAGTTTGTTTATCCATTCATCTGTTGATGGGCATCTAGGTTGTATCCATCTTTTTGCTGTTGTGAATAATGCTGCAATGAACATGTGTGTGCATATGTCCATTTGTATGACGGCTCTTATTCCACTAGGATATATTCCTAGGAGTGGGATTGCTGGATCGTATGGTATGTCTATTTCTAGCTTTCTGAGGAAGCGCCATATCATTTTCCAAAATGGTTGTATCATTTTACATTCCCACCAGCAGTGCATAAGAGTTCCAATCTCCCCACAGCCTGTCCAACATTTGTTATTTCCAGTGTTTTTGACTCATGCCAGTAATGCCCCAGTGAGATGGTATCTCATTGTGGTTTTAATCTGCATTTCTCTAATGGCTAGTGATCGCGAGCATTTCCTCATGTGTCTGTTGGCTGCTTAAATGTCTTCTTTGGTGAAGTGTCCGTTCATTTCCTTTGACCATTTTTTAACAAGATTCTTTGTCTTTGTTGTAGAGGTGTTGGATTTTCTTGTAGATTATAGAAATTAGACCTTTTTCTGATTTATAATGCCAAAAATTTTTTTCCCAGTCTGTAGGTTCTCTTTTTATTCTTTTGGTGAAGTCTTTTGAAGAGCATAGGTGTTTGAATTTTAGAAGATCCCGGTTATCTAGCTTATCTTCTGGAGTTTGTGTGTTGATGGTTATGGTTTGTATCCTGTTAACGCTGAGTATTAGGGCCTGTAGCGTTGGTCCTATTTTTTCTTCTATGAACATTAGAGTTTTTGGCTTTATATTTAGACCTTTGATCCATTTTGAATTAGTTTTTGTATATGGTGTGAGGTATGGGTCTGTTTCATTTTTTTGCAAATGGATATCCAGTTTTGCCAGCACCATTTGTTAAAAAGACTGTCTTTTCCCAATTTGATGGGCTTTGGGCCCTGGTCAAAGATCAGGTGACCATAGGTGGATGGATTTGCCTCTGGGTTCTCAATTCTGTTCCATCGGTCAATGTATGTGTTGTTGTACCAGTACCAGGCTATTTTGACTACTGTAGCTGTAGTGTGAGTCCTCCTACTTTATTCTTCTTCTTCATTACTGCTTTACTTATTCAGGGCTTCTTCCGTTTCCATATAAAGTTAATGATTACTTTTTCCATCTCTTTCAAGAATATTGTTGGTATTTGGATCGGGATTGCATTGTATTTGTAAATTGCTTTGGGTAGAATTGTCATTTTCACAATGTTGAGTCTACCTATCCATCATGGTATGTTTTTCCATTTGTGTAGATCCCTTTGGGTTTCTTGCAGTAGGGGTTTGTAGTTTTCTTTGTATAGGTCTTTTACATCCCTGGTTAGATTTATTCCTAAGTATTTTTTTTTTTAGGGGCTGTTATCAGTGGTATTGTTTTCCTGATTTCCTTCTCATCATTCTCTTTATTGGTGTCTAGGAATCCAACTGATTTTTGTATGTTTATCTTGTATCCTGCTACTGTGCTGAATCTTTCTATTAGTTCCAGTAGATGTCTCGTGTAGTCTTTAGGGTTTTCTATGTATAGTATCATATCATCTGCAAAAAGGGAGAGTTTAACTTCTTCATTACTAATTTAGATGCCGTTTATTTCTTTTTCTTGCCATATTACTGTAGCTAGAACTTCCAGCACAGTGTTAAATAGGAGTGGTGATAAAGGACATCCTTGTCTTGTTCCTGTTCTCCAGGGGAATGTTTTCAGGCTCTCCCCTTTAAGAATGATGTTGGCCATTGGTTTTGCATAGATGCC
>NW_004444085.1:2852448-2876362 GCF_000243295.1 Trichechus manatus latirostris
TTTCATTCTCATTTGATTCTAGGAATTTTTTGATTCCATCCCTGATTTCTTCTATTACCCAATGGTGTGTAAGCAGGGTATTATTCAGTTTCCATGTAATTGATTTTTTTTTTTTTCCTTTCTCTTCCTATTGTTAGTTTCTACCCTGATGGCATTGTAGTCAGAGAAGATACTTTGTATTATCTCAACGTTTTTGATCTTGATGAGGATTGCTCTGTTGCCTAAGATGTTGTCTGTTCTGGAGAGCGTTCCATGTACATTGGAAAATAATGTGTATTTTGCAGCTGTAGGGTGAAGTGTTCTATATATGTCTATAAGGTTAAGTTGGTTGATTGTGCCCTTTAGGTCTTCTGTGTCTTTGCTGAGTTTCTTTCTAGATGTTCTGTCCTTTACCAAGAGTGGTGTTTTGAAGTCTCCTACTATTATTGTGGGACTGTCAGTTTCTCTTTTCAGTGCTGTTAAAGTTTGTTTTATGTATTTTGGATCCCTTTCATTGGGTGCGTAGATGTTTATTATGGTTATGTCTTCATGATGGACTGTCCCCTTAATCATGATATAGTGTCCTTCTTTGTCTTACATGGTGGATTTTGTTTTAAAGTCTATTTTATCTGAGATTAGTATTGCCACTCCTGCTGTTTTTTGGTAGGTGTTAGCTTGATATATTTTTTTGCAATCTTTGATTTTTAATAAATTTACATCTTTGTTTCTAAGGTGTGTTTCTTATAGACAGCATATTGATGGATCCTCTTTTTTTATCCATTATGTCACTCTCTATCTGTTTATGGGTGTCTTGAGGCCATTTACGTTCAGTGTAATTATTGATAGGTATGAGTTTATTGCTGTCATTTTGTAGTGCTTTTTTGTTTGTAGTGCTGATGTTTTCTATGTTCCTCTTACTCTCCTGTGCTGAATTCCTTTTGTTCGTGGATTTTTTTTTTTTATTTCTTTTGTTTTTATAGGTTTTGTTTTTACTGAGACTTTATGTTTTTCCTCTTTATTTTGTCGAGTAGGTTTGTTAACTTTCTTTGTGGTTACCGTGAAATTTACCCTTATCTTTCTAGGTTTGAAGCAGTCTATTATTACTTGGTATTGCGTTGCCTTCCTCTCCATTAGAAGGTTCTAATCCTACACTGTTTATTCCCTATTTTATTGTTCTGATGCTGTTGTCATTTACAGATTAACTTCTCTGATTCCCTGTATTTTGGATAGTCCTTGAGAGTTCATTTCCTAGATTGGTATCTCGATGGTATGATCCTGTGTCCTAGATTCTGCCTGTGAGCTGAAGTTGTTTGTTCTCAGATCAAAGGACTCCCTTTAATAATTCTTGTAAGTTTGGTTTGGTTTTTACATATTCCCTTAATTTCTGTTTATCTGGAATGACCTAATTTCACCATCATATTTGAACAAGAGTTTTGCAGGACACATTATTCTTGGCTGGCAATTTTTTTCTTTCAAGGTTTTATATATGTAATCCCATTACTTTCTTGCCTGCATGGTTTCTGCCAAAAAACCTGAGCTTAGTCTTATTGTTTCTCCTCTGTATGTGACCTCTTATTTTTCTTGAGCTGCCCTCAGGATTCTTTGTCTTTGGTTTTAGCAAGTGTGATTATGATATGCCTTGGTGATTTTTTTGGGGGTCTATCCTATAGACCTATGTGCTGCGGGCACTTTTCATCTTTCATGATGTTGGGGAAGTTTTCTGTGACTAATTCTTCATTGAGCTTCTCTGTGTTTCCTGTTTTCTCCCCCTGTTCTGGAACTCCGATCACTCATACATTTTTGCTTTTGATTATATCCCGCATAATTCTCAGGGTGTCTTCATTTTAATTCATTCTTTTTTCTGATTTTTCCTGAGACAGTGTTGTATCCAAGTGTTTGTCGTCAATTTCCCTGATCCTGTCTTCCACCAGTTCAAATCTGCTCCTCAGCCCTTCTATGACACTGTCCATTTCTGAAATCTTATTGTTTATCTTTTGGATTTCTAATTGTTATTTTTGTATGATTTCTAGTTGTGAATTTATTTTAGCATTTTGTTCGTGTATTATTTTCCTGAATTCTTCCATTTTTTTGTCTGTATTTTCCATGAATTTGTCTGCCTTTTCCATGAATTTGTCTATTTTTTCCTCATTTTTGTCTTCTTTGTGCTTCAACTCTTGGATAATTCTATTAGAGATTTGAATTCCCTATCAGGTAGTTCTAGTGCCTTTTCTTCTACTGGAAAGTCATCTGGTATCTTATTTTGGATGCCTACTGGAACCATCCTGTCCTATTTTTGTCAATGTTTTGATATTGTCTGCTGTCTTCGGGGCATTTGGTAGTTATTTTTCTCATTTATTGATTGTAGATTTGTTTGTTTCATCCTATTTTTTTATTTGGCTATGTCTAAGCAAGTGGGCTGTGTGTTCTTTGTTTTTTTGCTCATCTTTGAGCATGACACTTTTTGCTTCCTTATCCAACTGGCAGGTTCAGTTGCTCAGCTATGGTACAGCAGGGCAGATCTAGCTGAAGGGGAGTTGTTGGGATGGGTTGTTTGTGGCACTTACTACGGCCACCAGGGTGGGCGGGCTGGTAATCATGCAGGGCAGGTTCCGGTAGGCTGTGCCAGGCTGCTTGGTGGTGTGATGTTAAGCGCACAGTGTAGGCAGGCAGGATGGAGGTGGGAGATTGTGATGTGTGGAGCTAAGGTGGGTATGGGAGGGAGGAGAGAGAAACAAGAGCCAAAAACATACAAACAAACAAAAAGATAGCTAGGGGAGCTTGCCGTTGGAGTGGAGAGATGAGAGACTATGAAATGGAGAAACACATAAAGGAGAAGAAGAAGAAAAAAAAGAAAAGAAATGAATAAATAAAAATTAGAAAGAAAAAAGAACAGCAAAGCTCCCAGGGATCCCACCAGTGAGGCTATGAGGTCTGGGGAAGTTGCTCCCAGGCCGTAAAGTACAGCCTGGCTAGATGGCGTAGAGGTGTCACTCAGCACCAGGTATTCAGGGAACAGGAAGAGAAAGTAGGTATAGAGAAATGAGAAGCTGAGTAATGAAGAAAGACAAAAAGGGAAAAAGAGGGAAAAGAAAACAAAACAAATTTTTAAAAAAGGACAAGAAAAACCTCCAAAAAAACAGAAAAAAGAAAATACAAGAAAAAAGAAAGGCTCTCAGGTATCCCTCTGCGTGTCTGCGCAAACTTAGGAGGTAGGTACCCAGCCACATGGTACTTCCTGGCTAGAAAAGGCTCCCAATTCGAGAAAAAAAAAAGAAACAATTCAAAAACAAAAAAAAGCCCCGGGATCCCACCAGCATGGCAGCATGGCAGCATGGACTGGGAAGCAGTTTCACATTCGAGCGGAGTTTCATAGCCTTTCAGGAAGAAGCAAAGATGGCACACGGAGCCAGGTATCTGAGAGAAAGGAGGGGGAGGTGGTGAGAGGTAAGGAAGAAATCAAAAGACACAGAAGAAAGCAACCAGCAGCTAAGAAATGGCATTCAGGGAGTCTGCCAGTGTGGGCAGGTAGAATCCAAGCAGCCGGTGCTTCCTGGCCAAGAGACTGTAGCCACAGGAAGCAGAGAAGGCCGTGTGGGGGTGAAGAACGGTGGGGAGTGGGAAAGCGTGTTTCTCTGTTTACCAGTTGTTCTGTCTCCTGCTGGAAGCTCCGTGAAGCTGCTTTCTCATACCCCCTGTTCACTGGTCTCTGATAGGAGTCCAAGATGGCAGATCCATGCTGCATTAGCTGATAGGGGACCTCTGCATTTATCTCTCCTCACTCTCTGTTCTCTGTCAGTTTCTTGTTCCATTCAGTGCTTGGCTGAGTTCTCTGTCTCTTCATTTGATGCTTAGGGTTTCAGGATTGCCATTTTCACTGTTTGGCTTAGTTTTTCGGATCTTTGCTGTGGAGGGATGGTGTGGTGCTTCTGCCTATAGCGCCATGTTGCCTGGAAGTATCCAAGTATAGATTAATTCTGGTGGAATTTGGGGAAATTCTCTGTCACCTTCACAGAGGAAGGGACATTTGAGCAGGACCTTGAAGCTTGCTTTCAGGACTAGAAACCTCCCTACAGAAAAATGGTATGAGAAAAGACACAGAGGATTTGTGTCATAGCCAAGGAGTGACTATAGAAGCTTGCTATGTGCTGTGGCTAGATTTATACTGAGGATGAGAAGGAATGGAAAGACAGGATGGAAGGTTGGGTTTGTGGAAGCAGGTTGTGAAGGTCCTGAGCTTCATTCTAGAGAACTTAAACTGTATATTATAAGCCGTAGGGAGCCCCTGAAGAATTACATACAAAGGAATGACAGTTATATGTATAGGTAGAGCATCCAAATAACCCCATGAAGTCAATATCACTAATTCTTCTTTTACTGGTAAGTGCCTCAGAAGAAAGTCCTGGTGATCTCCTTCCAAAAAGTCAGCCATTGACAACCCCATGAAGCACAGTTGTACTCTGACACACATAACGTCCCTATAAGTCTGAAGTGACTCAATGGCAACTGGTTAAATAGAAGTTCAGAGACTTGCCCTAGGTCTGTCTGTGCCAAACTTTGAAAATTTTCCAAATCGGTAGTGTCAGAAATTATGAGTTTGGTTTTAGGTAAATGAGTTTGGGATGCCTGTGGGGTCACCATCTGGAAATTCCCTGCTCTTATTGCTAGCCTTAATTTGAGTCAGTAGATTGGAATCAAAGTCAAGCTCTACTTTTTACCAGCCGAGTTTCCTTGGAAAACTTACTCAAAATCGCTGCATTTCTTCAACTATAATATAAGCGATTTTCCCAATGGAAAGAGCTGTTTTGAGCACCTACATACTATGAGGGAATAGGAATAGGAAGTTAAAGGTAATGATAGTGTGAGACTCAAATGAGACTGACATATATTAAAATCCTCCCTAGACTATAGAGTGCCATCCATATTGACATTATCGTGCGGCTGATGGTGGGTGTTATAAATGATAACAGTTGTAGAAATTTAGGTCTGGAGAGCAGGTGAGAAGCCACAGTTACCCAGACTGCGTCTGTTAATGTGGTTAGTGGAACTTCCTCAGTAGCAGCATAACAGGTGTATAAATAGTGTACTTTTCTGATCCCACTTAATCCCACTTTCTTTTTCATGCCTTAGCCTGGAAAAGAATAATTGGGAGGAACTTAGGCATTTGGAACTTGAAAACATAAAACTGCGGTAGAGTGGAAAGCACAGCAAGCACATTTAGGGTTGGCCCCTAGCCCGTCACTTACCACGGATGGACCTAGGGCAAGTCTCTGAACCTTTATTTAGCCAATTGCTGTTGAGTCATTTCAGACTCATAGCGACCTTATGTGTGTCAGTGTACAAGTGTGTGTCATAGGGTTTTCAATGACTGATTTTTTGGAAGGAGATCACCAGGCCTTTCTTCTGAGGCACTCATCAGTAAAATAAGAATGATGATGATATTGATATCATGGGGTTATTTGGAGGCTCAAAGTTAAAATGTATGTGAAAGTGTCTCACAGTGTCATACACAGAAAGCAGTCAGTCAGTAAATGTTGGTTGCTGCCATCCTGACCGCCATTCAGAGCAGCAGTTGCTGCACACTGTGCCGCTTGGGAAGAAGGTCTCTGAAAGCCCCAAATGATCCGTTGTGTATTTTTCCTCCTCCTTCTGGGAAGGGGAAGTGGTATATCCCTACCACAACTACCTATTTCAAATGATGGCTGGTGAAAATCAGTTGCAGCAGCTCTTCCATCTTGGGCCTAAGTGTCTCTCCCCTTTGTTATATTTTGTTACAGTTGTTACTTTTTACCTTCCCTCTATAAATATAACTTTATTTCTTTAGGACAGCAGTTGTAATCCCAAATGCTACCAAAGAAAATATTCTGAGAGCTACTGTCCTCTCCTCTAATACCACTTCACCGCTGTGCTGTAGGAATCTTTCTGACCAAGTCTAACATTGTTTATCTGACCCCTACAAATACCTCTGGATCATGACCTTGATTGAATACTTCACTGTTGAACAATTAAACCTATTTCTTTGTCTTGTAGCTTGACCTTTTGGTTTGGTCAGTACATCAGAAAACTGTAGAATTTAGAAACATTAACCCAGCCCATTATTTCTTTAGATATGGCAACTAAATCCTAGCGAAGCCATGAATTGAAATCGACGTGACAGGAACTAGTACTGTTAGGATGGTATTGCTGTGATGGAGTTGAGAACATGTCATAGGTGGACACTTCTTTATCCTGATTAGCTCCCTGGGAAGCTTCAAAGAGCAGGGCCCACAACCACCGCTCCCATTTCCTCTGCTGGTATTAATTGCTCAATTTTTCAGTTCTAGAAAAGTTCTGTTTCCAAATGATGATATTGATTTGTAGAACTTTTAAAGTTTGGCACAAATCCAGTATACCCTGGATTGGGTGATCATTTTGCTTTGTTTGGTTGTCTGTGTTTGATTTTGTCTATTTTAAATCTCTTGTAACCAAGGGAGGTGGGAGCCAAGGAGGAAATAGAAAACAACAAAAATAGAGCCAAGGGGTCTATCTTAACATTTTCACAAAGTATTGAATGACTAGAAGATTCTGATTGACTCCCTCACGTGGAAGTGTCAGCCAGCAGGAATGTGACCCACAAAAAGGGACTTCTGTTTACTCTCCTTAGAGATCAGGTTCAAGAGAAAGTACAGGGAGTAGAGTTACCTTTGAGGAAAGGCTGCGATGGGTTTGGTGTGTCAGATCACTGCCGAGGTATAAGTGCCCATGTGTGGGGCCACCCTAAATGGAAAGTTCATGCAATTTTAAAATCCTGCATCATTCTAGACAATATATCAGAGGAGAAGCTGTACTGATACTCTTGTTTTACTATTTTGCCTATATAGTTGCTTTTTTTTTTTGTGGGGGGTGGCGGGTGGCTAAAGCTGTATATTTTATTTGACAGGGATCTAAAGAATAGAAATTGGAAATGGGACAAGAATGATAAAAAATGAAGTTTATCTGCCATGTCGTTAGTAGGGACCAGAAGCAGTGAACTGGTAACAGTCAATTGAACTGTGCCACTGAAGATAGCTAAACTTTTGTTTGAATGAATTTAAATATGTAGAGCTGAACTTTTCAAGTAGTGTTCGATTAAGTACTTATCAGCTGGCGTGATCAAAAGCCGAAATGACTGGCGTATTTTTTGACACACTTCCTGTTTTTAATGAAATTCCCATAGAGTTTGGAAAGTGTGGTTATTCTTCAAAGTTTCTTCTACACAGACTTGCTGCGATGGTTATTTCTTATTTAAAATGGATGCTTTTGTTTCAGGACATGATATTCCATGCCAACGATTCTAATTCATTTTGCAAAGTACCACAGCAATATCAAATGATAATGCCAAGACAAAGCAAATGTTTAGTACTAACCAATAACGTTGCACAGTATTCACAGTACATATAGTATGACATGATTTGAAGAAGGCTAGATTGGACTATTCTTGGATAGGCAAAGTCTATTGTTACCCATCTTTGTGAATAAGGACATTGCCCACTTAAAGTCTGACCGGTTATCTTGAAAGATTTTATGACTCACTCCCTTAACTACTGGTAATTAAAAAATGAAAATTAAATACAATGAAATAAATAGTAAATATAGGAAAATAGTGTGGATAATTTTAACTGTCCAAATAAAATAATGGTTGTCTTAAATTTTCATTCTAATCTCTTCTACTCCACTCCCAAGATAATGTTGAGGAGGTAAAGAAAAGGGCTGGGAGGTGGAAGGGTACTGGTAGTAAACCCTCACCTAAGTGCCCATAGGTTCAATATCACCTTAATTGAACAATTCAAATAAACTGGACCATTCAGCTAAATACCTACCAATTCAAACCAGTCAGCCAGCTTAGCCTGTTGTATAAATAACCTGTCTATTCATACAGATAGCCTATCTATCATATAAATAGCCTGTCTGTTCTTTCACTTAAGTAACCTTTCACTTCAATCAATACAGTTGTGTCATTAGAGTTTGTACCTAGAGCCTCAATTCTGAATAAAAATCACTCTGGGTATTTTCTCTTTCCCAATACTTGGTTATTTGACCTAAAAATTTAATTTAGAGACAAGTGTGCATAGATACACACACACGCACACACACACACACACACACACCCTCACACTATTGGGAAGACAGTCTGCCTTGGCCCCTGTGCCTTAGCCCAGAGCACTCTCTGATAGTGGACACTGGGAACTAAGTTTCTTTCTCTGCCAATTTCTCCACCTCCCTGTTTTGGGCACACAGTAACTTTCTCTGTTCTGCTCATGCAAAGGCGTCATATGGCACCTGGCCAACCCCATTTCTATATCTATTCCCTTCACCTGTGGCACTAGACGGGTGTTTGCAAAACCCCTGCTTTGTGTAGGCTGTGGGTAGGCTGTGGGAAGCGACTTGCTCGCCATGGGGGACCAGCGCCTGCCAGTGAAACTGACCTTGCTCTGACTCTTCTCTGTGTGAGTGAAGTGTTGTTCTATCCACTGCCCATGTATGATTCATGTCTTTTGTTGATGACCTCGAACCCTGGCTTGACACACACACTCACCTATACACATGCTCATGTACACATAGGAACATGTACTATCTGGACATATGTTACACTTCTGTCCTAGTAATTAACTAACTATAAGAGTTCAGTTCTTGATTATATATAAAACTCACAAAAAAATCCTTAAATAAAAAAGAGGGGGAAAATTCCTTAATAGTTTCTTTGAGTTATTTCTAAAATAACCCAGTCCAGTAGTCTTTTGTCTACTGAATCTAGAGTATTTTGAGTCATTGTCTGCTAAAGAACTAATATACTCTGTTTACATGGAAAGAGTAGAGCAAGAGAAGTGAATAGAGATATACTACACATGCACCATAAAGGTTATTGCCACTGAAAATAGCTGATGAAGACTAGAGGTAATGAGCTGAAACATCCTGAAAGTAATTCTTTCTAGCACTAAGGATAATAATAAAACTTCACCTGACACGGGTAATCCTCAGTAGACTAAGAAAATGTAATTTTTTCTACAGAGAAGTTTCCTGGTCTTCT
The DNA here is from genome assembly GCF_000243295.1 of Trichechus manatus latirostris. Lineage (NCBI taxonomy): Eukaryota > Metazoa > Chordata > Mammalia > Sirenia > Trichechidae > Trichechus > Trichechus manatus. The sequence continues at coordinate 2,861,471 of NW_004444085.1, forward strand.
GAGAGTTGAGTAGGCTATAGGAAATGTCTTTTCCCAGAGGAACACCTCATAATTCATAAGGAGCTGAACCTAAGTGGAGTTGCAAAGGTCATTCCTATTTTATAACAAGAAGAAATATCCAAGGACCCTTTAAACCCTTCATTTTCCTTCCACAGTTATGCAGTACTCATATATCATAATATAAATTATCTGCTTTTCTGCTGTAAGGATGTTCATTTAACAAATATTTTTAAGGGATCCCCATAATATACCAGGAATTTCAAGAGACACAGAGATGTGCAAGAGATCCTTTCAGTGCTTAAGAGCATTAATTAGGCACTAGGTATTTAAAACACTGAGGAAATGAACATGATAAATTCCTTATGAAATTCACAGTTAACATGAGAGACATACATGAAAATAACCACACAAAATGAAATAATTGCTTTAATGGAGGTTCTTCTACATTCTTTAAAGGACTGTGTTTAATTATTGCAAAATGAGTCACACTTAAATGTGTTGCAAGATTCCATTGTTTGAAAGACTCCTGCAGTGAATTCTGGGAAGAATCATTTTTAAATGAATTGGTGCTAAATTTATGCATTCCATAAATTTAAATGTTTGCATATCAGAGTTTCTTAAAATGAGGGACAGGTTTAGGAATCACTGAATTTTACATCAAATTATTTCTGAATAAGAGCTAAATATGTTTACATTTGTTATGAAGATATGTGGAAATGTGCTATGAATGGTCATATTAACCACCACAGCCAAATGTGAAGACCCATTTAGTGCTATTCAAATCCAAATTCATTGTTAAGGCACTTTGAAGGCAGTTTATTTGTAATGCAAACATATCTCTGACTTGGATGTGCTAAATAGGATAAATGAAGCAATGAACTAGTTGTGAAAACAATAATCAGGATGTGAAAATTTTGCTTTGATGATTTTTGAAGTCAGAGAAAAGTGACAGAGTATTTCCTATTTAGACATGGATTTATTCATTCTTATTTAAGACACATCCAAAATACCTCTGAAGATTTAGAACAGACACAAATGATTGCCCCAGTTTATTCATAAATTAACAGATGACTTGTAAAAAGACTGGTTTTCACATATCCATCCATCCACCCGTCTATCCATGCATCCATCCATTTCACAAACATTTAATGAGCAGTACTCTGTACCAGGCAGTGTATTGGGTGCAGGCACACACACACAGATGAGTAGCACAGAGCCTTTGACCTTGAGAAGAGCTCACAGTCTTGTCAATGGGTTTCCCAAATTGTGGTTCAGCAGCCGCCTGCCGAAGAATTGTCTAGGCATCATGCTTAAAAAATGCAGATACTTGGGGCTTAGCTCAGACTTCCCAATCAGAATATCTTGGGCTGCAGGTTTAACATCTGATTCATAGTTTATGCTAAAATTTGAAAATTAAGTCAGGGAAGACTTTGAAATGCGAATAAGCAATTATATTACATTTTATTGTACCCTTATAGAGATAACAGCACAGTAAGTGTTAAAAATTTTTTGTAAAAGCACTGAGGAAAGAGGACTACCTCAGGTAACATGAAATAAAGATCTTTTCTTAGCAACGGCACAGTGTATACTGCACAAGTGAATTTCACAGAGAAATTCCATGGGCACTTCAAAAAATCAAACAGTAAAATACGGTGTTAATTTTTAACTTTATACAGATAAGTTTTCACTTTCTGAAAGAACTTTTCTTATAAAAAAGTTTCAAATAAACAGAAAAAAAATCCACCTTGAGATCTTAAAAATTCCTCTGTTAAGGTTGTAAATCTTAATAAAGGAATCTATTTGTAAGTAGCCAGATATGCAGACATGGATTACAACAATAAATGTATTTGTATGTGTGCATGTGTGTGTGTATACACACGTGCAAGAAAACATTCATACTCTCCTAAAGCAGATTTTTCTTTAAGAAGCACAGAGTGATTAGACCTGTGAGGTTCATAACATACGACAGGTTCAAGCTTTACTGCTCACTGTCCCCAGTGTCAACCACACCAAGCAAGGCATTTGATATTTTCAGTGCATTGGACCAAAAACTGTGGGCCTGATCTCTTTTGTTGTTGTTGTTGTTAGGTGCCATTGAGTCAATTTTCTACTCATAGCAACCCCATGTGACAAAGTAGAACTGCCCCATAGGGTTTTCTAGGCTGTAATCTTTATGGGAGTGGACCACCACGTCTTTTCCCGCAGAGCCGCTGGTGTATTCAAATCACCAGTCTTCTGGTTAGCAGCTGAGCACTTAACCACTTCACCACCAGGGCTGCTTTCTTTTATACTATGTGTCATTAATTAGTTAATTCATAAGAAATTAATAATTAATCTATTTGATGCATATTCACTAACTACCTGTTGTGTGTACCACATACTGTCCTCTTCATCCACAATATTGTCAACTCCACCGCTGATATAAGAAAGATTAATAAAGCAATGAGAATATGCCAGTGTCTGCCTTTTTTTCATGACTCTCATCCATCCAAAAAGTTAAAGGCATATTCTTACAGAATAATTTTCATTATGTTTTCAGTTCAGTTTTTCAAGCTTATTTCAATAACATGATTTATAAAATTTCTATTATGAAGTTTATGTGCATTTGTAAAAAAATTATTAGAGTAGTTGGTGTCCATTTCCTTTGAGAGATTTTTATTCCATTAATGTAGGTAGCAAGGGAAGCAGGGAATTCTATTTTAGATTTTGGATGCCTTTATGTGCCCATGAATTAGCAATCCCTGTAGCATTACAGCTGAGTATGATGGAGCAGAAGCAGTAGAGACAGAGAGATGAGTCACCTCTAACAGCTGGTTCCTTTGTTTGAGGTTCTTTTCAAGCAGGTAGTAACACGAAGGCAACAGCACTGTAAGTTCCAGCTAACATATCACATTTTAGTTTGACGTTTTGGGATACGGAGTCCCTGGGTTGTGCAGACAGTTAACGCACTTGGCAGTAACCGAGAGCTTAGAGGTTTGAGTCCGCCCAGAGGCTCCTTGGAAGAAAGACCTGGCCATCCACTTCTGAAAAGTCAGCCATTGAAAACTCCATGTGGCAAAGTTCTATTCTGACACACGTGGGAGTGTCGGAATTAACTTGACGGCAACTATTTTTTGGGTTTTGGTCTACAGTTGGTGAATCATCTTCCTCTTTCCTCAGCCATCACCTTCCTAGGCCCAAACCCCTGCCTCCTTCTTGCACGCATCTTTACTGTATGAAATTTCCTCTGTTCCGCACACACTTTACCTACTAGAGGTATTATGTATTAGGATGATGAGAAAAAATACATTATGCTGAGAAGGAAGGAAAATTACATTTTGAGACCAAAAGCACACTCAAAATTAACCTGGGCTCATGAAAAAAGCACAGTGAGATGGTTTGTGTAGTGTTTAAGACCATGGACTCAGGCTCCCCACTGCCTGGGTTTGGATCTTGGCTCTGCCCCACCATGTTACCTGTGTTACCTTGGGCACAACGCTTAATTACTCTGTCCTGTAAAACTGGGATAGTAAGAGTACCTGTCTCACAAGGTACTTCTGAGAATAAATAAACTGTGCCTGGTGCACACTGAGATAGCTCTTCTCTCGGCAAAGCAACACTAGTTGCCTAAATATTGTGAATTAGTCTAAACTAAGCAATTATAAGACGAAAAAAAAGTTAATCAAAACTAAGGAAGAAGCTAGTAAAAACTGAGTAAACTCAGCAAAGTCTGGGGCACTTGTAATGAGTTTGGCAATTGAATGAGAAACGGATCAAGCACTTTTCTTTGATGAGCTGAGGAACTTGTGCTCTGAGCTGCTCACTTGCAACTGGACTGACAAATCAAGAGTATGGAGAGGGGCCAGAGGCAAAGAATCCAGGCTAACTGCAGATAAAGACCCCTTTACGTAGTTCTGCACCCAGTCAACAAAGGTGTCTGCTCTTATAGGTTATGTGGATTTTTTTCCTTATCATTTCCTAAGGACAGAGAAGGAGACTGGGGAAAAGTAAATAATCTAAAACCTAGAGAGAGAGAAAAGAGTAATTGTGCTTCCCAATACAATCAGATAAACTCTTTTGACTTAATCAGTTAATTTAGTCAAACAAATCATTTGAAAGTGTTGAGCTTTTTCCCCTATAAATTGTCTAAATTAGGAGTACCTGGGTGGTACAAGGAGGCCTCGTGGCTCAATGGTTAAGAGCTTGGCTGCTAACCAAAAGGTCAGCAGTTTGAATCCACCAGCTACTCCTTGGAAACCCTATGGGGTGGTTCTACTCTGTCCCGTAAGGTTGCTATAGTCAGAATCGACTCAGTGGCAATGGGTTTGGTTTGGTTTCGGTGGTGCAAACAGTTAACACTCAGCTGCTAAACAAAAGGTTGGAGGTTTGCGTCCACCTAGGCACCTCGAAAGAAAAGCCTGGTGATCTACTTCCAAAACATCAGTCACTGAAAACTCTACGGAGCACAGTTCTACTCTGACATACATTGAGTCACCATAAATTGGAGTCTGCTTAATAACAACTACTGTTTTTTGTTTAAATTAACTATCAGTTTTTTCTATATTGAACAGACACCATCACAGAACTGATATTACAGAAAGTCAGAATGGGAAGGTTGAAGGGTTCTTGTCCTTAACTTAGTGAATTATCTTTGATATTTTTCTCCATTTAGTGGGTAAGCATATGTGCTGTCTTGAATTCCTTTGAATTCTTGTGTTGAAATATTAAAAATATAATATTCCTGGAATATTTTTTATTAATTAACAAAAAGTATTTAACACCTATTAGGAGCCAAAAAAATATGCTAGTTAACAAGTTTTTCCAATCTTGCCTGCTTTGCAGACTTAAGTTTTGTACTCACAGATCAGTAATCCCTCTATGGCTTCCTAATATATATAACTAGAGAAAACTAAATGACATTCTGAGTCAAATCAAATGTCCAACCAAGTCTTGTAGCCTATCTGAGAGTTGCAAGAGTACTTACCTGAAAGCTATCCTAACTGCCCAAATAACAGCCAACCAACCACATTACAAGTTTAGGAGGTTCCTGAAAATCCCTTATCTAAATGAGTGGGGCTGTCTTAGGCTGGGTCCTCCAAAGAAGCAAAACTAGTGAAGTATATATATATATATATGTGTATATATATATGTATGTATATATATATACATATATATATATACAGAGAGAGAGAGAGAGATTTATCTCAAGTTAATGGCTCAAGTGGTTGTGGAGACGGGCAAGTCCAAAGTCCATGGAACACGGCTTCAACTGGAGCATATCCTGACTCACGTGGTTGCAGAGGCTGATGAACCTAGAATCGGCAGGTAGATGGCTGGCTGCTGGCTCACAGGACTGCAGAGCTGGTGAATCCCAAAGATGACAGGTTAGATGAAAAGCTGATGGCTCAAGTCCCAAGAATTGCAGGTCAGATGATGAAGAGCCAGAACAGGATCCAAAGAAAGCAAGTGAGCTTTGCCAGCACATCCATACATACATGTTGGGTGTGGGCTACACCCCCAAGGAAACTCGCCTTACAACTGATTGGTTGACTACATCACATCACATCATGGAGGTGATTACATTATATTACTTATGAGAGATAACAAAATGGAGACCAATTAGATCAGATCACAAAGGGGAGGATAATTACATAATACTGAGAATCATGGCCTAACCAAGTTGACATATAGCATTAACTGTCACAGGGGCCAAGATTGATCAATGCAGTGTGTTAAAAGTCTCCAGCATGTATGGCGGGGTGGAGTGTAGATGATTCATTGAGATAAAAGAGGAAAATCAAGAACTTTTGTTTGTATGTTATCTCATTATCTTTATAACAACTTTATTGCTATATAATCACATACCATAAAATTCTAATAAATACCAAAATAGTACCCTTTTAAAATGTACAATTCAGTGATTTTTAGTATATTCACAGAGTTGTTCAACCATCACCACTTTCTAATTGTAAAACATTTTATCAGTTAAAAAAAAAAAATCAAACCCTGTTACTATTAGCATTTTTTCCTCCCCTAGCCCCTGGCAGCCACTAATCTACTTTCTGTTTAAGGATTTGCCTATTCTGGATATCTGATGTAAATGGAATCAAACATTATGTCATCTTTTGGCACTTGTTTCTTTCAATTAGCGTAATACTTTTCAAGCTTCATCCATGTTGTAGCAATTATCAGTATTTCATTCATTTTTATAGCTGAATAATATTTTATTTATAAATATATCACATTTTATTAATTCATCAGTTTATCCATTCAACATTTGGGTTTTTTCACATTTTCACTATTATAAATAATGTTACTATGAATATTCAAATACAAGTTTTTGTGTGAATATATATTTTTATTTCTCTTGGATACATAGCTAGCAGTGGAATTGCTGGGTCAAATAGTTACCCTATATTTAACATTTTCCAAAGTGGCTGCAATATTATACAGTCCCACCAGCAATGTATGAGAGTTCCAATTTCTCCACAATCTCACTAACACTTTATCTTTTTTAATTTAGCCATCCTAGTTAGTGTGAAATGGTATCTCACTTTAGTTTTGGTATGCATTTATCTAGTAACCTAATGATGTTGAGCATCCTTTAATGGTTTTATTGGCCACTTGTTTGAAGAAATATCTGTTCAAATCCTTTGCCTATTTTTATGTGGGTTATTTGTCTTTTTACCGTTGAGATACCAGGGTTCTTTATGTATTCTGGATACTAGTCCCTTATCAGATGTATGATTTGCAAGTATTTTCTCCCATTCTGTGGTTATATTTTCACTTTCTTGATGGTGGTCCTTGGAAGCATAAAACTTTTTAATTTTGAAGATGTCTAATTTATCTATTTTTCCTTTTGCGACTTGTATTGTGTCATATCTAAGAAATCATTGCCTAACTAAAGAACGTGAAGATTTATCTTTTAAGGATTTTTGCTTTTATTCTGTTGTTGTTGTTGAGAATATACACAGCAAAACATACACCAATTCAACTGTTTCTACATGTACAGTTCAGTGACATTGATTACATTCTTCGAGTAGGGCATCAATTCTCACCCTCATTTTCTGAGTTGTTACCCTCCCATTAACATAAACTCACCTGCCCCCTAAGATTCCTATCTAATCTTTCAAGTTGCTGTTGTCACTTTGATCCCATATAGATAGTTCTTAAAAGTGCATAATGCTCAAGGCAGACATTTTTTACTAGTTAAGCTAAACTATTGTTTGGTTTTAAGAAGACTTCAGGGGATATTTTTGGCTTACAGTTTAAAGGTTATCTTAGGGCAGTAGTTTCAGGGGTTTATAGTTTCAGCTCTTACATTTAGGTCTATGGTCCATTTTGAGTTAATGAAGTGAATCCAACTTCATCTTTTTGCATATGGATACACAGTTGTCCAAGCACTATGTTGAAAAGGCTATTCTTTCTTCCATTGAATTGTCTTGGCATCCTTGTCAAAAATTAATTGACTGAGATTGTGAGGGTTAATTTTAGACTCTCATTTCTATTCAGTCGATCTATATTTCTATCCTTATGCTAGTAATACACTGTCTTGATTACTGCAGCTTTTCAGTAGGCTTTGAAATTGAGAAGTATGAATCTTCCAATTTTGTTATTCTTTTGCAAGATCGTTTTGGCTATTTTGGGTCCCTTGAATTTCCAGTGAATTTTATAATCAGCTTTCAGCATCTCAAAAAAAAAAAAAGAGCACTGAGGATTTTGACAGAAATTGCATTGAATCTATAGATCAATTTGGAGAGTATTGTCATCTTAAAAATAGTAAGTCTTCTGATCCATAAACATAGGATGTCTTTCCACTTATTTAAGTGTTCTTTAATTTCTTTCAACAATGTTTTATAGTTTTTGTGTACAAATCTTGAACTTCTTTTATCTAATTTACTCCTAAACCTGCTATTGTTAAGTGGGATTCTTTCCTTAATTTCATTTTTTGATTGCTTGTTGCTAATGTATAGAAATACAATTAATTTTTGTATATTGAATTTATGTTCTCAAACTTCGGTGAACTCGTTTATTAGCTCTAATAATTTTTGTGGATACCTTATGATTTTCTGTATACAAGATCATGTAATTTGCAAATAGAGGTAGTTTCATATTTTCCCTTGCAATATGGATGCCTTTTATTTCTTTTTTCTCACCTAATTTCCCTGGCTTGGACCTCAGTTAAAATGTGAGAACAGACATCCTTGTCTTGTTCCTGATTTTATTGTTGTTGTCGTTAAGTGCTGTTGAGTCGATTTTGCCTCATAGCAACCCCATGGGACAGAATAGAACTGCCGCATAGGGTTTTCTAGGCTGTCATCTCTACAGAAGCAAATTGCGAGGTCTTTCTCCTTCTAGATAGGTTTGAACCGCCAACCTTTAGGTTAGCAGCCAAGTGCTTAACTGTTTGCAACACCAGGGTTCCTGATCTTAGGGTGAACTACTTCAGTCTTTCACCACTGAGTATGATGTTAGCTGTGGGTTTTTTGTAGATGCTCTTCATCATTTTGAGGAAGTGATTTATAGATCATCTGGAATCCCTGAGTAGTATAAATAGTTAACACACTTGGCTGCTAACAGAATGGTTGGACATTGGAGTCCACCCATAGGCACCTGGGAAGAAAGGCCTGGTGATCTACTTCTTAAAAATCATCCATTGAAAACCCTGTGGAGAACAGTTCTACTCTGAAACACATAGGGTCTTCATCAGTCAGAATCAACTCAACAGCAATTGTTACTATAGATTATCTATAAATGAAATAATATACATATAAGTGAGTGAATGCTCAAAACTATTTTATGCATAATATTATACAATCAAAATTTTGAAGATCACTGGTTCCAAGCATGGTGCCATCAAGGCCATGATCATGACTAGGCCATACCAGGAACGCCATCTAATATCACGCCATCTCAGAATCACAGATCATGCTGCCAAACTCTCCCTGGCATCTTTTCAAATGTTTGCAAAGGAACCAGGCAAGCATGTGACTAACTTATCCTTGCTCGCTGAAGAAGTCTCTCTTATCATCTTTAGATACGAAAGAAAGTGGATAAATGTCAATGATTATCCAAGTATTTCCTGCCTTTGTGGAAATATCCTTTCAAGAGGAGAGATAATGTGTCACTGAACCTGTCATTTCAGTGCTAGAAAACACTCCAGCTGTATTTATATATGTTTAGGAAAAACAAAAGAAAATGTTTCTTTTATATAGCTTTACTAGTTCTAAGACCCTGAATCCAGTCATCTTTTCTAGAGTCTCCTTAACAGGCAGCACTAAATCAAAATAACCAACCAACCCTTGATCAAGTTCCACTCCATCACACTTAGGAGCCCTTCTATCTGATCCTATTTCCAACAGAGTAATTAAGGCCTGGACCACCAGACCCAGGCTGGTTCATGACATTCAGAATCTTGAGGCCAGTGCATGGGGCGGGATACTAATTGTTCCTAAGTTAGCATATATAGATCCTAAAACAGGCAGTATTTTGGGGAGCAATTAATAAAATATCTAGGCAGGCTGTCCCAAAGAACCCTCAACTTTCAAAGGGCTAGGCAGAGCAGCAAAGTTCAAGTAGAAGTTAATGGAGCAGAAATCATAATCAGAAGGACAATAAAGGTTTGAATTAGAGAGTAGAAGAAGGAGCCTGGAATTTTTTTCTGAGCAGAAGTGGTTGGCATTAGAAGCCTTTATATGAAGTTCTGGTGCCTTGGGTGTAGTTGCAGAGGGAGCTGATAAGGATGCCAACCAGGCCCAGACAACTACCTGACCAGGTTAGACAATTGTTTTAAAATTTTAAAATATCAGGGCGTTAAGTTTCCAGTCTGAGGGATTTTGAACAAATGATAAATTTTAATAGATTTAATTATTTGAACTAAAGAATCACCAGACCAAATTTAATAGCAGAAGTTTTTTTTTAATTGTTACATTCACACTTTCATTATTGTTACTGCCTAGATTTTCATTTAGAAATAGTCTGATAATTTTTACATCTCACCTGGCAGCAGGCACAAAATATGAGACAGCTGCCAAGGAGCTCTTTGTCATGCTGGAATGTAATATTGCGGTGTTATGTTAAATCCTTTATCTACATAGCTGCCACAGGCTTCGTGGTTAGAGGGTGAGCTTTGTGTTGAATCAGAGAACATGTCTGAGCAAGATGTATCATAAATTAGCACAGTGACAAACTTCTTGAGCCCTTTTCTCTTGGGCTTTCTGGATAAGCAAGTAAAGTAAGTGTTTTATGTGCCAAAGCTCTGCAGGGTATTTCCAACACAGGCATAACCCATGGAAAACAAAAAAGCATTCCCCTCTACTTATAAATGATCCAGGAGGACCAAGTGAAAGTGCGTGTCCTGTGCCAAGCGTATCCGTAAAGCATGATGATGATGATAAAAAACAAACAACAAACCCAAAACCCCTCGAGTTGATTCCAACTCATATGATGATGATACTAATTATTGTTGCTATTACTGTTGTTGAACAAAAATGATTAAATGGAGTTGAATTGAATAACCGAAGCTTATCTGCTTGATTTCAGATCCATGCCTGTAGAACAGGCTGTTCATTTTATTACATTCTAACTACCAAAAGGATGAAAGGGCATAAACTGTCTACTGACTGCCTAGTACGACCCCAAACACTATTCCTCCACAGCTGTTTTACAATTTCTTCTTTGAGGCTAGTGACACTCTTTCTCATCCCAACTTGCTGTTATCTGCCAGTTTTCTGGCCACTCCCCCTCATTAATTAAAGACTTGGGTTTCCAGGCTTTCTCTTTACCTGCCTCCCAATGTGGTAGCAGGAGGCTGTGGGTGGCGTAAACAGTTAAGTGGTCAACTACTAACCAAAAGGTTGGAGTTCCAAACCCACCAAGAGGCATTTTGGAAGAAAAGCCTGGTGATCTGTTTCTGAAAAGTCACAGCCTTAAAAATCCTGTAGAGTGTAGTTCTACTATGCACACATGGGGTTGCCATGAGTCGAAATAGGCTCAACAGCAACGGGTTTGTTTTTGCTTTTTTTTTTTTTTTTCCATATGCCAGCAATCTTGCTACCTAATGACTTATTTCAATGTCCCTATGTATGATCTTTCCAACATATGTTGATTCTTTTTCAGGATCTCAAGAACATCCAGTGCCTTTCTATGCCTGCTGATTCTACCTTAATGTAGTTTGTCACCACTTCTGACTAGATTGTTACAATATTTCCTTGCTTGTCTCCTTCAATTCCTTCAGTTCAATTTCCCTCAAATCTAATTTCCATGAGGCTACCAGAGTAATCTTTCTAAAGCTCATATTTGATTATATTTCTCACCCGCTCAAGGTCCTTCAGTGGTTCCCCATTGCTTTCCTCATAAAATCAACGCCTTTTCACTTAATACAAGGCTCTTCATAATCAGAGCAATGTGCCTAAACTAGATTGACCGTATATGTACACAGTGACAAACCACTGGACCTCAAGACTCATCTCTGCCACTTGACGCTCCGCTAATGAATATGCAATGCTCTGCCATTGCCAGTGTGGTTTCCGCAGTCTGGAACATCCTTTCCCAGCATTTTGTCTAGCTCCTTCTATCTCCCTACTCAATTTTCAAAGCTCATCTCAAATATTTTCGTCTCCACAAGATGTCCTTGGCATCCCATTCTAGCCCCAACTCCAGCTTGGGTTAGCTGCCCCTCATCTGTGCATTCTTTATGTCTATTAGATACACATTATTATTCTATATTATCAACTACATTATACTTATGTGCTTTCTTGCCTGTCTCTCCTAGGCAGTAAGAGGCAAGGTCTGTGACTTTCATATCCCCATTTCCCCTGTCCATCACGGTTCTTTTTTTTTTATTTTTTCCCATACAAAAATTTATACATACATTGTTATGTGACGCTAATTGTTCTCCCCATACTGTGACAGCACACTCCTCCTTTCCACCCCTGATTCCCCATGTCCATTAAACCAGCTCCTAATGCTCTCAGCCTTCTCATCTCACCTCCAGACAGAAGCTGCTGCTTTAGTCTCTTGTATCTAGTTGAGCTAAGAGGCACATTCTACATGAGTATCAGTTTATGTCCCACAGTCCAGTGCAATCCCTGTCTGAAGAGTTGGCCTCGGAAATTGCTTTAGTCCTGAGCTGATAGAGAATCCAGGGGCTGTGCTTTCCGGGGTTCCTCCAGTCTCAGTCAGACCATTAAGTCTGGTCTTCTTACTAGAATTTGAGTTCTACACCCCACCTTTCTCCTGCTCCATCAGGGACTCTCTGTTGTGTTCCCTGTCAGGGCGGTCATGGGTGGTAGCCGGGCACCATCTGTTTCTTCTGGTGTCAGGCTGATGAAGTCTCTGGTTATGTGGCCCTTTCTGTCTCTTGGGCTACTACTTTCCTTGTGTCTTTGGTGTTCTTCATTCTCCTTTACTCCAGGTGGTTGGGACCAATTGATGCATCTTAGACGGCCACTTGCAAGCTTTTAAGACCCGAGACGCCACTCACCAAAGTAGGATGCAGAATATTTACTTAATAAGCTTTGTTGTGCCAGTTGACCTAGATGTTCCCTGAAAGCATGGTCCCCAGACCCCTACCCCTGCTACTCTGTCCCTCAAAGTGTTTGACTGTATTCAGGAAACCTCTTAGCTTTGGTTTAGTCCAGTTGTGCTGACTTCCCTTATAGTGAGTGCTGTCCTTCCCTTCACCTAAGATAATTCTTATCTACTATCTAGTTAGTAAATAACCGTCACCCTCCCTCCCCACCCTTGTAACCATCAAAGAATGTTTTCTTCTGTGTTTAAATATTTTCTTGAGTTCTTAAAATAGTGGTCTTATACAACATTTGTCCTTCTGTGACTGACTAAATTCACTCCGCATAATGACCTCCAGCTTCCTCCATGTTATAAAATGTTTCACGGCTTCATCATTGTTCTTTATCGTTGCGTAGTATTCCATTATGTGGATATACCATTATTTGTTTATCCATTCGTCCATGATGGACACCTAGGTTATTTCCATCTTTTTGCTATTGTGAACAGTGCTGCAGTGAACATGGGTGTGCATATATCTGTTCGTGTGACAGCTCTTATTTCTCTAGGATATATTCCAAGGAGCAGCATAGCTGGATCCTATGGTACTTCTATTTCTAGCTTTTTAAGGAAGTGCCAAATTGATTTCCAAAGTGGTTGTACCATTTTACATTCCCACCAACAGTGTATAAGTGTTCCAGTCTCTCCACAACCTCTCCATGTTTACTGTTTTGTGCTTTTGGGATTAATGCTAGCCTTGTTGGGGTGAGGTGATACCTCATTGTAATTTTGATCTGCATTTTTCTAATGGCTAATGAATGTGAGCATTTCTTCATGTGTCTGTTAGCTGCCTGAATATCTTCTTTGGTGAAGTGCCTGTTCATATCCTTTGCCCACTTTTTAATTGGATTATTTGTCTTTTTGTTGTTGAGGTTTTACAGTATCTTGTAGATTTTAGAGATTAGACCGTGATCGGATTTGTCGTAGCCAAAAATTTTTTCCCAGTCTGTAGGTTGTCTTTTTACTCTTTTGGTGAAGTCTTTTGATGAGCATAAGTGTTTGATATTTAGGAGCTCCCAGTTATCTAGTCTCTCTTCTGGTGCTTGTGCATTGTTACTTATGGTTCGTATTTTGTTTATGCCATGTATTAGGGCTTCTAGCGTTGTCCCTACTTTTTCTTCCATGATCTGTATCGTTTTTTATTTAATATGTAGGTCTTTGATCCATTTTGAGTTAGTTTTTGTGCATGGTGTGAGGTTTAGGCCTTGTTTCAGTTTTTTGCAAATGGATATCCAGTTATGCCAGCACCATTTATTAAAGAGACAGTCTTTTCCTCAATTAATGGACGTTGGGCCTTTTGTCAAATATCAGCTGCTGATAGGTGGATGAATTTATGTCTGGATTCTTGGTTCTGTTCCATGGGACTAGGTATCTGTTGTTGTACCAGTACCAGGCTATTCTGACTACTGTAGCAGTATAATAGTTTCTAAAATCAGATAGTGTGAGGGGCTCCCACTTTGTTCTTCTTCTTCAGTAATGCTTTACTTATTTGGGGCCCCTTCCCTTTGCATATGAAGTTGGTGATTTGTGTCTCCATCTCATTAAAAAATGCCAGTGGAGTCTGGCTTGGGATTGCATTGTATGTGTAGATTGCTTTGGGTAGAATTGACATTTTCACTATGTTGAGTCTGCCTATCCATGAGCAAGGTATGTTTTTCCATTTATGCAGGTCTCTTTTGGTTTCTTGTAGTAGTGTCTTGTAGTTTTCATTGTAGAGATCTTTTATGTCTCTGGGTAGATTTCTTCCTAAGTATTTTATCTTCTTGGGGGCTACTGTAAATGGTATAGATTCGGTAATTTTCTCTTCGAGGTTCTCTTTGTTGGTGTAAAGGAATCCAACTGATTTTTGTATGTATCTTGTATCCTGAAACTTTCCTGAAATCTTTTATTAGTTCCAGTAGTTTTCCTGTGGACTCTTTGGGGTTTTCTGTGTATAAGATCATATCATCTGCAAACAGAGATATTTTGACTTCTTCTCTACCAATTTGGATGCCCTTTATTTCTTTTTCTAGCCTAATTGCTCTGGCTAGGACCTCCAGCACAAGGTTGAATAAGAGTGGTGATAGAGGGCATCCTTGTCTGTTTCCTGTTCTCAAGGGGAATGCTTTCAAACTCTCTCCATTTAGGATGATGTTGGCTGTTGGCTTTGTATAAATGCCCTTAATTATATTGAGAAATTTCTCTTCTATTCCTATTTTGTTGAGAGTTTTTATCATAAATGGGTTTTGGACTTTGTCAAATGCCTTTTCTGCATCAATTGATAAGATCATGTGGTTCTTGTCTTTTTTTTTATTTATGTGATGGATTACATTGATTGTTTCTCTAATGTTGAACCATCCCTGCATA
>NW_004444085.1:2878759-2916795 GCF_000243295.1 Trichechus manatus latirostris
TAAATTTGTCATTATGCTCCTCTCTAATCTTTTTAATTTCCTCTATTGCGTGTTCTGCGTTTTGCTTAATTTTCTTCCTATTTTCTTGAAGAGTTCTGTATATTAATCTTTTGTATTCTGCCTCCAGTCATTCCAAGAAATTTTCCTCCTCTGGAAAATTTCTA
The DNA here is from genome assembly GCF_000243295.1 of Trichechus manatus latirostris. Taxonomy (NCBI): domain Eukaryota; kingdom Metazoa; phylum Chordata; class Mammalia; order Sirenia; family Trichechidae; genus Trichechus; species Trichechus manatus. Next base: position 2,878,924 of record NW_004444085.1, read on the forward strand.
GATTATTTTGGGAGCTTCCTGAAGCCATCACAGATTGCCTCTTTATGTGATTTGATATTGACTGTTGTCTCCGAGCCATAGATAAGTTATTATATTTATTTATTTTATATTTGCTTACTGTGTCCTAGCTTTTTGTTTTGCTTTGATATGCCCAAATAGGCTGCTTGTATGAGCTAATTTGATTATTGGCACCTTTGAAGCTCTAATGTCCTGTCACCAGGTATTTAGATCTGTTATTAGATATGTAGCGATTCAACTCAGGTGCCCAGGTAGATAGCCACCAAGTGTGTGGTGTAGGCTCTCACTTACAGTCCTAGACAGGCATGGGTGATTGGTGTAGGCAAAGGCATCTGGCTGCAGCAGGGGGACACACTCTGAGCAAGGCAAGTGGCTGATGGCCGCCCTCGAGTGTCCAGTAAGAAGGCGTGTTCCTGTTCCCTGTAGTGGGTAGGTGGGTGGGTTTTGCAGCCGGCCTATGAGTACCTAATGCTGTTGACTGTAAGGACTGGGGGGCACCTCTTATTCATGGGCCCCTCTCACAGGTGGCTAGATGGCATGGGTGGAGCCACCAGTCCTCAGGCCCCTGATGTGGGTAGGGAAAGACCCTGCTTAATGGGCAGAGCAGTGTCCAGTGTCAAGAACGTGCCAATTCACAGCTGAACCAGTTGAAGTTAGATTTCCAGTATATACCCTGTTGTACTGCAGTAATGAGGGCCTGCGCTGTTGAGATGGGCCCACACAAGTCTATGCAGGGGGAAAGGCGCTCAAAGTCCGTGAATCCCTTATGCCTGTGCCTAGGCAAAGGAGCTGTGCCTACCCTGGGTTCCTGGCTTAGGGGAGCCAGCAGTTTATTTTTTCCCCTGTTTGTGTATTTGTTCACTCTCCAAGGCAGGGAGAATGGCTTCGGGCATGTGACAAATCCTCCTTCTGGCCCAGGGGACACGGCAATTGCTGAAGCTGGTCCGGAACCCAGTGCAGAGCAGGGATCAGGGAGGTAAATGGGAGAGAGTTTTTTCCCTAAGGGGGTTATTTTTGATCCATGCAGTAAGCCAGTTGCAAGTACTTGTCTTTCGTGGAGGGCTGCTTCTCACTGGTTCAGGGTGGCCGTGTAGAGTCTCTGGTTCTGGGTCTTTCCCAGTGTGGAAAATGCGCCTCCTGAGCATGGCTGCTTGCCTGCCTCACTGCTCAGCCCTGAATGGTTCAGGCTCTTGCCGGGTCAGGTCTGGCAACTCCTCCCTGCTTCCCATCCATCTCTTTCTCCCCCTGCCACTCAGTGCAGTTCCTCCACTCTGCCTTTGATGTTCAGTGCTCCCAGATTGCCATATATAATCGAATCATTTGTTTTTTCAGGTCTTTGTTTTAAGAGGGTCCACCAGAGGTGTCTGACTACTCCGCCATCTTGTCCCCACCTTGAGAATCAACCCATCACAGTTCTTAAGGAGCCCTGGTGGCACAGTGGTTAAGTGCTCATCTGCTAACCAAAAGGTTGGCAGTTTGAACCCACCAGCTGCTCCGTGGGAGAAAGATGTGGCAGTCTGCTTCTGTAAAGATTTGAAGCCTTGGATGCCCTATGGGGAAGTTCTACTTTGTCCTATAGGGTCATTATGAGTTGGAATCGAGTTGATGGCAGTGAGTTTGGCATTTTTTGTTTTTCTGGTATCACAGTTCTTAGCATAAACACTAGCAACAGTTGCAGACAAAGCAATTCCAGCTCACAGCAACCGTGTGTGTGTCAGAGTAGAACTGTGATTCATAGGATTTTCAATGGCTGATTTTTCAGAAGTAGATTACCGGGCATTTCTTCTGAGACACCTCTGGGTAGACTCGAACCTCAAACCTTTCTACCCTTTTCATTAGCAGCTGAGCTCATTAACCGTTTGTACTACCCAGGGACTCCATTAATAACCACAGAGGAAGATAAAAGTAGAGCTAATAAAAAGTTATCCTGAGGTCTTGTGCATTCATTTCAATACTATTTTCTTATTTGTTTTTCTGAATGAAATATTTAAATATGAACAAAAACCAACTTCCAGTTATTACTTGAAATTGTATCCCTAATTGTTTGCAGTGTAATATATGAGGCAGTGCTGGTGGGTTGTAAGGATATTAGCCCTTGCCTTCAAATTGCTTAAAATGTAGTTGAGAATATGGAATATACTTGGAGATGAGTTACAGAAAACAAAATGTTGGACTTGTAAAAAGCTGGAAGTCTTTATTGAGAGATAATGAAGTGCAACATAAAGTTGTCATGTTACATCTGTCAATATGAGCATTGAGCTGTTATTGTCCTTGCATTCCAGATACACTTAAGAGGAAGAACCCAAGATAAGAATGAATTTGTGTAGACTGTGGTTCCTAGACACCATCTGTAGACCAATGTTAGGCTGTTTCCTTTTGCAAAATCATCCAGGGAACTTGTTTAGCAGACACATATCTTGGCTTCACTCTCCAAATATTTGGATTTAGAGGTTTGGAATGATGCCCAGGACTTGTGTATGTGTGTATGTATGTGTTTCTAAACCTTTTATTTTGAGATAATTGTAGATTCACATGCAGTTGTAAGAACTAATCCAGAGGGATCTCATGTACACTTTCGCTAGTTTCCATCAGTAATTACATCTTGCAGAATTGTAGTAACTACTACAACCAAGATCAGTGATACAATCCATTAATCTTATTCAGATTTTCCCAGTTTTACTTGTACTCGTTTGTGTGTGTGTGTGTGTGTGTGTGTGTTTAGTTTTAGCACTTGTGTAAGATTGTGTGTCTACTATCACAGTCAAGATACAGAATAATTCCATCACCACAGGATCCCTAGTGGTGCCCTTTTATAACCATACCCACTTCTGTTCCTCCACTCCCCCATGCTTAAGCCCTGGCAACCATAAATTTGTTCTTCGTTTCTTAAATTTTGGCATTTCAAGGATATTATATAAATGGAGCCATAGAGTATGTAACCTTTGGAGATTGCTTTTTTTTTTTTTTCCATTCAGCACGATTCTCTGGGGGATTCATCCAAGCCATTACATGTATCAATAGTTCATTGCTTTTTATCGCTGAGTAGCAATTCCGTGGTATGGCTGTACCACAGTTTGTTTAAGCATCTAGTACTGAAGGGCATCTAAGCTGTTTCTAGTTTTTGCTTTTATTAATAAAGCTGCTATGAACATGGGTGTACAAGTTTTTTGTGAACATAAATTTCAATTTCTCTGGGGTAAATGCCTAACAGTGCAAATTCAGGATTGCATGGTAGTTGCATATTTAGTTTCATAAGAAACTGCCAAACTGTTTTCTGTAGTGGTTGTTCCATTTTACATTCCCACCAGCAGTGTATGGATGATTCAGTTTCTCCATATTCTCACCAGCATTTGATGTTGTCACTATTTTTTTCTTTTTTTTTTTTAGCCATTCTGCTAGTATGTAGTAATATATCATTGTGGTTTTAATTTGCATTTCCCTAATGGCTAATGATGTTGAACATCTTTTCATGTGTTTATTTGCCATCTGTATAGCCTCTTCAGTGAAATGTCTCTTTATGCGTTTGGTCCACGTTTTAATTTGATAGTTTATTTTTTACTCTTGAGTTTTGACAGTTCTTTATATGTTCTAGATAATAGTTCTTTGTTTAATATGTGATTTGCAAATATTTTCTTTTAGTCTGTAGCTTGCCTTTTCATCTCCTAAGAGAGTCTTTCACAGAGTAAGAGTTTTTAATTCTGATGAACTTCTAAAGTTCAAATCATCAAATTTTCAAATTCATCAAATTTATGGATCATGCTTTTGGTGTCAAGTCAAAGAACTATTTGCCTTTCTCTAGATATCAAGCACGTCCTTGTTTGTTTGTTTGTTTTCTTAAAGTTTTAAAGTTGAAACTATAATCTATTTTTGGTTAATTTTTATATGAGGTGTGAGATTTAGGTTGATGTTCATTTTTTTGCCTGTGATATCCAATTACTGCAGTATCATTTGTTGAAAAGGCTATCTTTTCTCCATTGAATTGCTTTTGCACATTTGTTAAAAATCAGTTTAACATATTCCTGTAGGCCTGTTTCTGGGCCTTTCGTTCTGTTCCACTGATTTATGTGTCTGCCCTGCCACTACCACACAGTCTTGATTACTGAAGCTACATAGTGAGACTTAATACTGAGTAAAGTTATTCCTCCCACTTTATACTTCTTTTTCAAGAATGGTTTAGTTATTCTAGGTCTTGTGTCTTTACATATAAATTTTATAATAAGCTTATCTATGTCTACAAAAAAATATGCTGGTATTTTAGGATTGTATTAAACCTAGTATGTCTCTCCGTTTATTTAGATCTTCTTTGATTTCTTTCAGCAGCATTTGGTCACTTTCAGCATATTAATCCTAACAGTGTATTTTTATAACTTAAAAATATCCTGAAGAGGGACCTCATACTATCAAGAAAGCAGTGCCGGGAGCAGAGTGCGTCGTTTGGACTGGGGTCCCTGCGCAGAGAAGCTCTTAGTCCGGGGGAACACTGATGGGAAGAAGGCCGACAGAGAGAAAAAGCCTTCCCCTGGAGCTGACACCCTGAATTTGGACTTTTAGCCTACTTTGACTATGAGGAAATAAACTTCTCTTCATTAAAACCATCCACTTGTGGTATTTCTGTTATGGCAGTACTAGATGACTAAAACAGAATTTGGTACTGAGAGTGGGGTGCTGCTCTAACAGATACCTAAAATGTGGAAGCGGTTTTAAAACCGTGAATGGATAGACGTGCGGCAGTGACAGAGGACCAGCAGCAGCAGAGAACCTACAGCACTAGAGAAGCAGCAGCAGCAGAGAACCAACAGCAGCAGAACCAGGAGACCGGTGAAAGACGGCGATGGAGCTGACCCACAGAGCGAGAGAGCTGAATGCCTGTGAGCAGGAGGCTTCCTGGCGGAGTGGGGTGCATCTGGCCACTTATCGGTGGAGCTAGGCTTGCCGACCCACGGAGCGAGAGCTGAGTGTCTGTGTGCACGAGGCTTCCTGGCGGAGTGGGGTGCCTCCAGGCACTTACTGGTGGAGCTACTGAGCTTTGGAACACTTGCCCCAGCAGGGCAGATGTGGGCGTGAGGCCCGAGGGCCGAGAGGCCATAGGAAGCAGAAGCTGAAGAGACAAGGGACACAAGAAGCCGAGCTGCTTCAGCCTCAAAACGTATGGCCATGACCTCAGGGGTTTCAAAGGGTGGAGCCATGGCCTCTGGTGTTTCTAAGGGTGGAGTTGTCACTCCGATGGACTAGGAGAATGGTGCGCCTAAAGCCAAGGGAGCAGAGTTGCTGTCCCAGTGGGCCTGGAAGGCGGAGCTGAAGCCCGGGGCTGAGGGGCCTCCACTCAAAATCCAGAGACTGTGGCCAATACCTAGAGTCTGGAGGGCAGGGCTATTGTGTAAATTGTCTCAGAGAACAGAAGATTATTTTCAAAGCCTTGAGGGCTAATGTAATGTGTTCTGCTGACTTGCTTGGTGCCTGTTATCACTTCTTTTCCTCTAGTTTCTCCCATTTGTAATGGAAATGTCTAGCTTTTGTCTGTTCTGCCATTGTACCTTTGGAAGCAGATAACTTGTATTCTAGATTTCACAGATGAAGAGGAATTTTTTGGATTTTGGACTTGGAGTTAAGACTTTTGCTATGATATGATGGGGTGAATATGTTTTCCATGTTGCAAGGATGTGATTTTTGGGGGGCCAAAGGGTGGAATGTCATGGTTTGAATTATGTCCCCCCAAAAATGCGTATATCAGTTTGGCTGGGCCATGATTCCTGGTACTGTGTGATTTTCCTATATGTTGTAAATCCTGCCTCTATGATGTTAATGAGGGAGGATGGGTGACAGTTGTGTTAGTAAGGCAGGACTGGATCTACAAGACTGTATTGTGTCCTGAGGCAATCTCTTGAGATATAAAAGACGGAACTGAGCAGTGAGACAGGGGGACCTCATACCATCAAGAGAGCAGTGCCGGGAGCAGAGCACGTTCTTTGGACCGGGGTCCCTGCACCGAGAAGCTCCTAGTCTGGGGGAACACTAAAGAGAAGAAGGCCGACAGAGAGAAAAAGCCTTCCCCTGGAGCTGACGCCATGAATTTGGACTTTTAGCCTACTTTGATTGTGAGGAAATAAATTTCTCTTTGTTTAAAAAAAAAAAAAGAAAATATCCTGAAGAATGAATACTCTTGAGAAGTATTATGAAGAAGATGATGATTGTATTAACTAAGATATATATAGCACTCACCATATCAAATTATTTAACAGGACAAAGTAGCCATCTTTAAAAGGGTTTCCCTTTTTTATTTTGACTATATTTGACTCCAATAGTTCTTGCAGCCCTGATCTACTCCTTACAAACTGCTCACTAACAAACCGAATAGTCTTATTATTGTCTTGATTCTGGTAGCATAGTATCAGTTCAACAGAGTAGAGTTTTAATTCTTTCTCCCTATGTCATATGTGGTAAATAGAATCAAGTCTTTCTCATTTATGTGCTGCTGATGCCGTATTATTTTTCTACATTAAGAAAAAATGAGAAGTTCTTCAAAAGTAAACTTTCTAAATAATTGAAAATATATTTAAATATCAAGTTCTTTTTTTCTTTAAATAACTTGATAGAAATTATTATAAATAAATTTTTTTTCTCAGAGTATACCAAATATAATATTTTTTCTTGATCTGTCATCATTTTGAAATTAGAAGATTATATTCTGTTACATGAGGGGATGTGCTCAATGGTGGTATGTTTGACTATTTTCTAGTGTTCATTTATGAAATAGTCCCAAATGACTAGATGTTTTTAATTTCCTTTTTTTTTAAATGCTTCTTTCTCCTTCCTCAATATTGCTGTACTAGATATCATTCTGTTTTTTTTCCATTCATTCCTCAGTTCTGTGAAATTCCCTAAGCTAGCCAATTAATCACTATATCGACAAAACTCAGAACCCATGTAGTAAGTAATAAAGACGTCCAACTCAAATAGTTTGTAGAATTAAAATGTTGTTGTTATTAGGTGCCATTGAATCAGTTCCGACTCATAGTGACCCTACGTACAACAGAACGAAACACTGCCCAGTCCTGTGCCATCCTCATAATCATTATGTTTGCATTCTTGCAAACCATTCTTGCAGCCACTGTGTCAAGCCATCTCATTGAGGGTCTTCCTCTTTTTTGCTGACCCTCTACCAAGCATGATGTCCTTCTCTGGGATCGATCCCTCCTAATAACATGTCCAAAGTATGTGAGACATAGTCTCGCCATCCTTGCTTCTAAGGAGCATTCTGGCTGTACTTCTTCCAAGACAGATTTGTTCGTTCTTTTGGCAGTCCATGGTATATTCAATATTCTTCTCCAACACCACAATTTAAAGACATCAGTTCTTCTTTAGTCTTCCTTATTCATCATCCGGCTTTCGCATGCATATGAGGCTATTGAAAACACCATGGCTTGGGTAAGACACACCTTTGTCTTCAAGGTGACATCTTTGCTTTGATCACTCTAAAGAGGTCTTTTGCAGCAGATTTGCCCAATGCAATCCGTCTTTTGATTTCTTGACTGCTGCTTCCATGGGTGTTGATTTGTGGATCCAAGTAAAATGAAATCCTTGACAACTTCAATCGTTTCTCTGTTTATCATGATGTTGCTTATTGGTCCCGTTGTGAGGATTTTTGTTTTCTTTATGTTGAGGTGTAATCCATACTGAAGGCTGTGGTCTTTGATCTCTATCAGCAAGTGTTTCAAATCCTCTTCATTTTCAGCAAGCAAGGTTGTGTCATCTTCATAACGCAGGTTGTTAATGAGTCTTCCTCCAGTCTTGATGTCCCATTCTTCTTCATACAGTCCAGCTTCTCGGATTATTTGCTCAGCATACAGATTGAAGAGGTATGGTGAAAGGATACAACCCTGACACACACCTTTCTTGACTTTAAACCACACAGTATCCCCTTTTTCTGTTCCAGTGACTGCCTCTTGATCTACGTACAGGTTCCTCATGAGCATGATCAAGTGTTCTGGAATTCCCATTCTTCACAATGTTATCCATAATTTCTTATGATCCAAACAGTCAAATACCTTTGCATAGTCAGTAAAACCCAGATGAACATCTTTCTGATATCCCTGGTTCCACGTCCTCTTCTGAATTTGGCTTGAATTTCTGGCAATTCCCTGTTGATATACTGCTGTAGCTGCTTTTGAAATACCTTCAGCAAAATTCTACCTGTGTGTGATATTAATGATATTGTTCAATAATTTCTGCATTCAATTGGATCACCTTTCTTGGGAATAGGCATAAATATGGATCTCTTCCAGTAGGTTGGCCAGGTAGCTGTCTTCCACATTTCTTGGCATAGAGGAGTGAGCACTTCCAGTGCTGCATCCATTTGTTGAAACATCTCAATTGGTATCCTGTCAATTCCTGAAGCCTTGTTTTTCGCCAATGGCTTCAGTGCAGCTTGGACTTCTTCCTTCAGTACCATTGGTTTCTGATCATACACTACCTCCTGAAATGCTTAAATGTCGACCGGTTCTTTTTGGTATAGTGACTCTGTGTATTCCTTCCATCTTCTTTTGATGCTTTCTGCGTTGTTTACTATTTTCCCTGTAGAATTCTTCACTATTGCAACTCGAGGCTTGAATTTTTTCTTCAGTTCTCTCAGCTTGAGAAATGCCGAGCGTGTTCTTCCCTTTTGGTTTTCTATCTCCAGCTCTTTGCACATGTGATCGTAATACTTTACATATAATACTTTACTTTGTCTTCTTGAGCTGCCCCTTGAAATCTTCTCTTTAGCCCTTCATCATTTCTTCCATTTGCTTTAGGTACTTGACATTCAAGGATAAGTTTCAGGTCTCTTCTGACATCCATTTTTGTCTTTTCTTTTTTTCCTGTCTTTAATGACCTCTTGCTTTCTTCATGTATGATGTCCTTGATGTCATTCCACAACTCCTCTGGTCTTCGGACATTAATGTTCGGTGTGTCGAACCTATTCTTGAGATGGTCTCTAAATTCAGGTGCATATACACTCAACGTTGTACTTTGACTCTCATGGACTTGTTCTAATTTTCTTCAGTTTCAACTTGAACTTGCATATGAACAGTTGATGGTCTGTTCTGCAGTTGGCCCCTGGCCTTGTTCTAACTGATGATATTGAGCTTTTTCATCATCACTTTCCACAGATGTAGTCGATTTGATTCCTGTGTATTCCATCTGGTGATGTCCACCTGTATAGTCGCCATTTATGTTGGTGAATAAAGGCATTTGCAATAAAGAAGTCATTGGTCTCGCAAAATTCTGTGGTGCAATCTCAGGCATCATTTCTATCAGCAGGGCCATATTTTCCAACTACTGATCCTTCTTCGTTTCCAACTTTTGCATTCCAGTCACCAGTAATTATCAATGCATCCTGATTGCATGTTTGATCAATTTCAGACTGCAGAAGTTGGTAAAAGTCTTCAGTTTCTTCATCTTTGTTCCCATCTTTGGCATTAGTAGTTGGTACGTAAATCTGAATAATAGACATATTAAGTGGTCTTCCTTGTAGGCATATGGATATTATCCTATCACTGACAGCGTTGTACTTCAGGATCTTGGAAGGTTCTTTTTGACAATGCAACACCATTCCTCTTCAAGTTGTCATTCCTGGCATAGTAGACCGCATGATTGTCTGATTTGAAATGGCCAGTACCAGTCCATTTCAGCTCACTAATGCCTAGGATATTGAAGTTTATGCATTCTATTTCATTTTTTATGATTTCCAATTTTCCTAGATTCATACTTCATACATTCCACATTCCAATTATTAATGGATGTTTGCAGCTGCTTCTTCTCGTTTTGAGTGGTGCCACATCAGCAGATGAAGGTCCCGAAAGCTTAACTCCATCCACGTCATTAAAGTTGACTCTACTTTGAGGAGGCAAGTCTTCCCCAGTTGTCTTTTGAGTGCCTTCCAACCTGGGGGGCTCGTCTTCCGGCACTATATCAGACAGTATTCCACTGCTATTCTTAAGGTTTTCACTGGCTAATTCTTTTCAGAAGTAGACTACCAGGTCCTTCTTCCTAGTCTGTCTTAGTCTGGAGACTCAGCTGAAACCTGTCCACCATTGATGACCCTGCTGGTATTTGAATACCGGTGGCACAGCTTCCAACATCACAGCAACACGCAAGCCCCGACAGTACAACAAAATGACAGAGGCATAGAATTAAAATAAGCATAAATAAACAGAGGAAAGACAGAGAGAGCAAGCACAGAATTTGGATTCGAACTAAGGCCTACCTGGCTCTAAAACCCATGCTTTTCCTTCTACACCATACTGATTTTTTTTAACAAGACAAAATGGTTTCCAAGGCAAACAGTGTCCACCAAAGTTTTAGCAAATAATTTTGAAGTCCTTTCTACCAACAGAAAGGGAGACTTAGAATCAAACATAGAAAATCAAGTTTATGGCCCATTCGTAATTATTTCCATCTCTCCCATCACCTCTCACGAAGCTTCAAAGACTTTCATTATAAAGAGAGTGAGGAATGTTGAGACCTGCACTTTTCTCTGGTCCTGAGTTATTTAGAAATATCACCAGGGACCAATTTACGTCTCCTGCGTCCAATGCTTGGGTTGTGCTGAGGAGGTAGGAGAAACAGCAAGGAAAATACAGCAGAAGAGAGTCCCTCTAGCTCTGCTGCTGCCTTTATCCCATTTCTAAGAGTACACAGCGTCCTCTAAAGAACCTCTCTCATTCCCATAATATTTACTTTTTGTTTCTCTCTTTCTCTCTCTCCCTCTTCCTTCCAAGTGCCTATTCTCTTCTTCTACAATTAAAAATTGGACACAGACGCCACAGAAAGGAATTAGGGCCCATGAACATACTTGATCTACTTTTTTTCATTTCAGACTATGGAGTGGTGCCAGTCCCATGATGTTTTCAACCCTAGATAAATATCCTGCTTGGAAAATTCTCCTTAGAGAAAAGTATGGTATTTATGTTTAAGCCAACTAAACCAGTTGTTGTCGAGTTGACTCTAATTCATTGTCACCTCGTGTATGTCAGAGTAGAACTGTGCTCCATAGGGTTTTCAGTGGCTGATTTTTCCAAAGTAGATTTCTAGACCTTTCTTTCCAGATGCCTTTGAGTGAGCACAAACCTCCAATCTTTAGGTTAGCAGCCAAGCATGTATACCATTTTGCACCACTCCATTTCAGCCAAGGAGGATATTAAAATAGTCACATTATCTTGTATGTGAGAATGGCAGGTAGTGCTATAGTCTTTGCTCACAACGGAACTTTATCCAACAGGGAAGGTTGAGCTCTAGCCTTTGAAATAAGGGTTACACCATTGGGGTACAAAGGTGCATTTGTGAAGAGTGAATGGAAATAAATAATCCAAGAGACTAAATAGGATTATTTTGTAAATAATTTTTGTGCTTGCCTACCACATAACTGACTCCAGCTACAAGAAAGGAAGGAGGCCTTTACAAAGTAGGGGGGTAAGCATAAATCTGTATGAACATAATCATACAGGGCTCCTATAAAGATCCAACAGGATGGATTTTGGTTCCAAATTAGTTATATTGGTTTTTAACTACAGACTCATATGGTACATCAGCCTGACAGATGGAAGTCGAAATGAAACCTGATGGGAATTTTGCATTTTTTAGTGTAATCAGAACATTTAACAGTAAAATATGTTCCTACTGAAGAACTGATCTCAATAATCCTATTCTGCCACAGGACTCTAATTCATGGACCAGTTCAGTTCAGTATCTAGTTGCAATACCACTCTGTATATCCACACTGCCTACCCTCCAAAAGCATTGTAAGTGATAATTGTCTTTCAAAATGTTTTACTAGAGTGCTTAAAAGGCAGGAAACAGAACTACCACTTGCCTGCCAAACCTTATGTGTTCTAATTTCTTTTCTTCAGGAACTCTTATATGATCTGTCTCTTATTTTATATTTTTTCATATTACATTCTGTTATGGAAAAAATGAGTGGACTTATAGGACCCAAAAGGCTGACAGCAAATCTCATCATGGATGTTTTCTGGCAGAATGACAGTTACAACATCAACACCAAAGGGACTAAGTAATTCATTGTAAAAAATGCCCTCTTCACAGGTAGCTGTTAAATTGTATGTTAGGACTCAGAATTATCTGTTACACCTTTGTCCTTCTTCTTAGCCTGAGAGCGTGTGCTTTGCCTTCACTAAGGAGATACTTGAAGAGAGGAAGTTGAACCCTTGCCTGGGCTGACAGTGGCCTCATCAGTAAGGCCAGCTCACCTAAAATCAAAAGAATGTCTATATAAGGTGATTTGAGAGACACTAGGTAGCAGACCCAAAATCTGACCAGTTTATTCGTTTTAATAAATCACTGCCTTCTCTTTGTCATCCTCTTTTAAAATGTAAATACTTTGGGGATGGTAGTCTGTTGTTCAAAGTGGGAAGGGAGCCCCACTTTGTTCAGTTAAAGCAGTATTTACTAAGACCTACTATGTTTTAAAGAGTGCAGTGGTTGTTCAGTGGTAGAATTTTCACCTTCCACGCAGGAGACCCAGAATCGATTCCCCACCAATGCACCTCATGTGCAGCCACCACCTGTCTGTCATTGGAGGCCTGCATGTTGTCTGAGGCTGAACAGGTTTGAGTGGAGCTTCCACACTAAGGTGGGCTAAGAAGAGAGGCTTGGCGGTCTTTCTGAAAAATTATGCATGAAAACCCTATGGAGCACAACGGTCTGATCCTGTTTAGCTTGGGTTTATCATGAGTCAGAGGCCAGCTGGACAGCAGCTAATAATAACAGCAACTACTGCTCAATAACACTTCGCTAGACACTGGAGCTACAAGAAATATCCATGGAGCCTAATATGAATGACTCATTTTCAATATACTGTTTCCATTTTAACAGGAGTTATTCAACAGCTTGAGACCACTGTGAGCCTGAGGCTCATGAGAAAAAAACATAAAGATGTTGTCTTAGGCTGGGTTCTCTAGAGAAGCAAAACCAGTAAAGCACATAAATATATGTACAGAGAGATTTATATCAAGGAAATGGCTCACACAGTTGTAAAGCTGGAACATCTCAAGTCCGTGGGTCAGGGTAGAAGCTTCTCTTTGTTCATATAGCCACAGGGACTGGCAAACCCAAGATCAGCAAGCCAGAGAGCAGGGCTCTTGCTTACAGGCTGTGAAGATTGATGAATCCCAAGATCAGCAGGCAAGACCACAGGTAAGCTGCTAACTCAAGTCCCAAGAACCGGAGGTCAGATGAACAGGAGCCAGCTGCAGGATCCAGAGAGAGCAAAAGCCCACGAACCTTGTCATAAAGTCCACTTATATTCTATGCAGGCCACACACCCAAGGAAACTCCCTTTAAACTGATTGGCTGTTCACAGCAGATCCCATCATGGAAGTGATCACAACATCATCCAAACCACTGAGAATTATGGCCCAGCCAAGTTGACACACAACCTTAACCATCACAGATGCCGAAAGGAGAGAAGGGGAAAGTACAGGAAGAGGAAGCCTGAGGGCAAACTCTGTGAATATAATGCTTGGTACTGGTGAAGGTGCATGTTCCATTACTCTCATATAATCCTGGTGGGACTGTATTTGGTTTCACCTTGTACAAAACAATTTGTCAATACACATGAATAATTTTACAGATCCCTGAGTGGCACAAACGGTTTGCTCTTAGCTACTAACTGAAAGGATAAAGGTTCAAATCTACCCAACTGTGCCATGGAAGAAAGGCCTGGCAATCTACTTCCATAAAATTGCAGCTATTTAAAACCCAATCAAGCACAGTTTCACTCTGACACACATGGGGTTGCCCTGAGTCAGAATTGACTTGACAGCGATGGATTTGGTTTTGGGTTTGATCAATAATTTTAGAAATATTCATACACATTGATTCAGTAATTCCACTTCTTATAATCCATCCAAAGAAATGATTTAGATTCAGCAGAGTAGCAGGATACAAGATAAACATATAAAAATCAGTAGGATTCCTACACACCAATAAAGAGCACAATGAAAAGAAAATCAGAAAACAATACTGTTCATGATAGCCCTAAAAAAATAAAATACCTAGGAATAAGTCTAACCAGGGATGTAAAAGACCTGTACAAAGAAAACTTCAAAACATTACTGCAGGAAACTGCAGGAGATCTACATAAATGGAAAAACATACCATGTTCATGGATAGGTAGACTCAACATTGTGAAAATGACATTTCTACCCAAAGCTATTTACAAATACAATGTAATCCAATCCAAACACCAACAACATTCTTTAAGGAAATGGGAAAACTAATCTTTAACTTTATATGAAAAGGGAAGAAGGTCCGGATAAGTAAAACACTACTGAAAAAGAAGAATAAAGTAGGAGGACTTGTACTACCTCACCTCAGAACCTGCTATACAGCTACAGTAGTCAAAACAGTCAGGTGGTGGTACAATGATAGATACATTGACCACTGGAACAAAATTGAGAACCCAGATGTAAATTCATCCACCTGTGGTCACCTGATCTTCAACAAGGGCCCAAAGTTCATCAAATGGGGAAAAGACCATCTTTTTAAAAAATGGTGTTGGCGGAACTGGATATCCATCTGTAAGAAAATGAAACAGGACCCATACCTCACACTATACACAAAACCTAATTCAAAATGGATTAAAGACCTAAACATAAAGCCAAAAACTATAAAGTTCATAGAATCAAAAATAGAATCAATGCTAGAGGCCCTAATACACGACATTAACAGAATACAAACCATAACTAACGACACACAAACTCCAGAAGATAAGCTAGATAACTGGGATCTTCTAAAAATTAAACACTTAAACGCTCATCAAAAGACTTCACCAAAAGAGCAGAAAGAGAACCTACAGACTGGGAAAAATTTTTTGAACGTTACAAATCCAACAAAGGTCTAATCTCTAAAATCTACAGGAAAATCCAACAACTCTACAACAAAAAGACAAATAATCCAATTTAAAAATGTGCAAAGAATATGAACAGACACTTCACCGAAGAAGACATTCAAGCAGCTAACAGGCACATGAGGAAATGCTTGAGATCACTAGCCATTAGAGAAATACAAATCAAAACTATAATGAGATACCACCTCACCCTGGCATTACTGGCACAGATTAAAAAAAAACAGAAAATAAGAAATGTTGGAGAGGCTGCGGGGAGATTGGAACTCTTATGCACTGCTGGTGGGAATGCAAAATGATACAACCATTTTGGAAAACAATATGGCACTTCCTTAGAAAGCTAGAAATAGAAATACCATATGATCCAGCAATCCCACTCCTAGGAATATATCCTAGAGAAGTAAGAGTCGTCACAGGAATAGATATATGCACACCCATCTTCACTGCAGCATCATGCACAATAGAAAAAAGATGGGAACAACCTAGATGCCCATCAACAGATGAATAAACTATGGTACATACACACAATGGGTACTACGCATGATAAAGAACAATGATGAATCTGCCAAGCATCTCACAACATGGATGAATCTGGAGGGCATTATGCAGAGTGTAACAAGTCAGTCACAAAAGGACAAATATTGTATGAGACCACTACTATAAAAATGCATGAAAACGTTTACACACAAAAAGAAACAATCTTTGATGATAAAGAGGGAGGGGAGGGGTGGGGTAGAAAAACAGTAAATAGACAATAGATAAGTGGTAACTTTGGTGAAGGGTAAGACAGTACACAATACTGGGGAAGCCAGCACACTTGTACAAGGCAAGGTCACGGAAGCTCCATAGACACATCCAAACTCCCTGAGGGACCGAGTTGTTGGGCTGAGGGCTGTGGGGACCATGGTCTCGAGGAAATCTAGCTCAGTTGGCATAACATAGTTTTTAAAGAAAATGTTCTACAGTCGACTTTGGTGAGTAGTGTCTAGGGTCTTAAAAACCTGTGAGCAGCCATCTGAGATACTCCACTGGCTCACCCTTTTCGGGTCAAGGGAGAATGAAGAAAACTAAAGATACGAGGGATAACTAGATGTGCCTGGCTACCACCACTGACTGCTCAGACAGGAGTCACAATAGACGGTCCTGGACAGAGCTGGAGAAAAATGTAGAATAAAATTCTAACTTACAAAAAAAGACCAGACTTAGTGGCCTGACAGAGACTGGAGAAACCCCGAGAGTATGGCCACAGGACACCCTTTTAGTTCAGTAATGAAGTCACTCCTGAGGTTCATCCTTCATCCAAAGATTAGACAGGCCCATGAAACAAAATGAGACTAAAGGGGCACACCAGCCCAGGGGCAAGGACTAGAAGGCAGGAGGGGACAAGAAAGCTGGTAATAAGGAACCCAGGGTCGAGAAGGGAGAATGTTGACATGTCGTGGGGTTATTAACCAATGTCATAAAACAATATGTGTACTAACTGTTTAATGAGAAGTTAGTTCTGTAAACCTTCATGAAAAGAAAAAAAAAAAGGAATAATTTACATTGGTAAGGGAAAGTTACTACCTAACATGCCCGGAAGTCAACTACACCGTTTGATTATATTTATACCTTATCTAATTCCCAACAGAACAATAATGTCCCATGAAGTAAGTACAACAAGCTAAAGATAGCTACTAGAATTGAGCACAAAACTTCTTGTAGTGAAGCCAACGAAAAAAACATCCTGAGTGCCATAGTTCCAATGCACTATAAAAGGAAAAACACCATTACCCATTAATCAAGAAACAGACTCTTTTTCCAAGGTCTGAAATAAGAGGAATTTATGCTGGTAGTTTCTATTAACAGAGGTCTTGTATTATAATTTTTTTTTTTTTTTTTTTTTTTTTTTGGAGATCTTACTAATCTATTGTCGTTGGCTGCATGTATTTTTTGTTTCCCTTTTTATTTTGGTTAAGAGGGAAGGTGTTTGATACAAAGAAACATTTCATTTCTGTGTCATCGGTAAGTCAAATTTATGACTTATTCTTCTGTTTTTAAGCTTTGAAAGATCTTCTGCACACTACCCCCAGGAAGTTTGATAAACATTCAATTATGTTTTCTTCTGATGTTTTTATATGTTATTCCATCCACCTGTAATATATTTTAAGTTATGATCCAAAGGCAAGATTATGCTTGCTTACCAGTCATCCTAAAAACCTTTACTGAATAATAATTTCCTTCCTCATTATTTTATGATGTCCCTTCTCTCGTATCCCATATTGCATTTTGTATGTAATAAAGTCTATTCCTAGGATAACAGTTCTCTTGTAGATCTGAGCTTATTCTTGCACTAGTTTGACATTGTTTTAATAGTTGTTACTTCATGGTGTGTGTTACTGTCTGAGTGGGTTACACGTCCCTCTTCCTTCTTAGTTTCTAGAATTTTCATATATACATATATATATTCTTCAGCCAGAATTTTGGAAAAAGCCATATGACAGACAACAGAAATTAAATTCACTAAGAGCTTGGCTGCTGACCAAAAGGTTGGCAGTTTGAATCCACAAGCTGCTCCTTGGAAACCCTATGGGGCATTTCTACTCTGTCATATGGGGTCGCTATGAGTTAGAATCGAATCTAAGGCAACAGGTTGTTTTTGTTTTTTTTTTTAGCCCTCTGTGTAATCTGTTGGAACTTTCCCTGTTCTTTCTGAATAATTTTCTACTAAAATAGATGTCGGTTTGGAGATATATAATAGCTATAAACTTTTTGGGATTTGTATGATCCAATCTAATAGATTTTTGCCCTGTAGTTAGAGATATGAAATAGATTGTTTTTGGCCTATAGCTGACATAGTAATGAGGAAATTCCACATTCTCAGTTATTCTTTTTGACAAAGACAAATAGATTTTAATAACACTTTAAAATTCACAAAAGATTTTCCCAAACATAATCTGAATTGGTCCTTGTAATCATCCTGAGCTGAATAAGCAAGAATTGTTATTCCAGTTTTATAAATGAGAAAACTGAGGTTCAAAGAACATAAACTCCACGAAGGCAGAGATTGCTTTCCCTCTTCGTTTACTGCTATATCCCCAGGGCCTAGAACAGTGTAAGATATCAGTGATGATTTGTTGAGTTAATAAGTTAATAAATGGATAGAGTATCTTGCTCCAAGCCACTCCTCTGGTAAGTACAAAACTGGTAACATATCTGGTACTTGTTATTCCTAGTAAACTTTTTGGCTTTCAGATATCACCTCCCATCCTAGACACAGTTGCTCTCTCTTTCATTTGTGTGTAGTTCTCAAATTCTGCAGGAAACAATCAGTGTGTAAACTTAAAGGAACTTTCTAGTTGGTTGGAGTCCCTAAGTTGTGCAAACAGTTAATGTGCTTGGCAGCTAACCAAAAGGTTGTGGGTGCTAGTCCATCTAGAGGCACCTTGGAAGAAAGGCCCGGTGGTCTACTTCTGAAAAATCAGCTACTGAAAACCCTATGGAGCACAGTTCTACTCTGACACACTAGTCAGAGTTGTCTCGACAGCAACTGGCTTTTTTCTAGTACGTTAGTGGCTGCCAGAAGTCGCAAAACTAAACAAGTGATACTGAGTGGTTTTTACCACGTTCTCTCACGGTTGAGTTTGTTACATGTGACTAGGTGCCGCATATGGATGGATTTTTTTCTGTTTATTTGATTGTGTTGCTATTAAGCTCTTATATAATAACAACCATAGAAAATGGTGCACATTTTACTTTGTCTAACAAAATTATATCTTTTACTACCTTAAATAGTACAGCTAGGCAGAAGACAAATAAATAAGTAGCAAACATTTCAAATCCTTTCATAATAGTAATGTTTTTATGAATCAGGGTCTGTCCTGACAGGAACTAGACATTCAAACTGAATAATGAAGGAGAATTTAATAAAGCGACTACTCACAATGGTGTGGGCAAGGTTTAGGGAAACCAACAAAGGATAATACAGTACTCCAGCGCCAGTGAAGGGAGCTGTCGTGAGAGTATAGAGAGGGCAGCTGTTAGGGACAGGGCCACCTGCCAGAGCTGGGGCCTTGGTAGAGGGATGCTGCCAACCCACAGAGAGAGGGAATGGACTACACATACTCTGACCCCCCTCTCCTCATGCCTCCCAATCTCCTGCCTGCGCCTCCATTGGCTGAACTCAATCAAAGCTAGCGGCAAGGGGACCCTGGATGTTGTCCATTGGAGTCCGTGTAAGATTCAAGGAGAGTGGCTGTAGAGGAGCAAATGGAAGGCACTCACACAAGCCTGTGGAAGTGAACTTAACGGGGTGCTGCAAGATTATGCTACAGAACCCAGGTCAAAACACAGGGCCTGAGAAAGGAATTGTTTTCTGAAGACAGTTTATGTATATGAGAAGTCTTCCAAAGTTACTAAACTGAAATCATGTTTACTTAGATATTTAATAATTCGCCTTCACTGAAAAGAGTGAGATTCCGTGTAGTCCACACTGTCCTGGAGATTCTAGGCCATATGATCACTTACGAATCCAATTGACTATGCATGTCAGGCTTGCAGTGATTATGTGACATTAAGTAATTATGCTTAGAATCATGTTGTGATTATGTAACTGATATTTAGCAATCACATCTCAGGGAGTGTTATCTGACTCAAGGTATAGGGGATATGGTATAATACAATTTTTAAATTATGTCTGCCTGCCTCCGTTGTCATTTTTCTTAATAAAGCAGAAAAGTGAGATGTAACCACCAGGGAGAAAAATTCAAAATATAAAAATAGGCTAAAATAAAAAGTAAAATGGAGATAGGCAGTCAGCAAAAAAAAATGCCAGGAGGAAGGGGCCTTTCAACAGCCTTTCTAAAAATGGAATTATTTTATTTTGCCACAGCAATGCCCATAAAAATGATTTTTCTTCCCAGCCTGAGCAGTGACAGCACGAGAGGAAATGGACCAAATCTTCGATTGGGGGTTTAACTGGGAGAAAAATGGCTATGCTGCATTTTGCACACCAGCTTGCACATGCCTACACAGAGACACGCAACACACAAGCTGCAACCTTGTACTCAGGAGCAAGAGCAGAGCACATTATTCATTTGTTTCAGAATGATGAAAAAATCCGTCATTTTAAATATTTCATTTCCAGGGCTCAAGCCAATGAAAATCTAGTTGAGCTTTAGCCAAGTGATGTTTTCATTAATGCAAAACGGAGACTTTCAAAGCCCCGTCTATTACTTCCTTTCTGGCTATCACACCGAGTGCCCAGGGAAGGGAGAATAAAAAAAAGCACTTACTCTGATAAGTTCGTGAGGTTTTGTCCTGTTTCGTTGTTTAATAAAAACTGTTCTATTCATCTTGAATACAAAGGATATAAAGGTACTACCTTTTAAACAATTTTTAAACAATACTATTCTGGGGAAGTGGAAAATCAATATCACTCAGAGCAGTTGGAATTAGATCATACAGCAAACAAGGTGCTCATACAAATAATAAGAGCTAACATAGAGCATATAGTGTGGGCTAGACGCTGTTCTAAGCACTTTACACATATTAACTAATTTAAGTCTTACAAAAACCCTACAAGATAACTGCTGCTGTGAGCCCACTTTACGGACGAGAAAACTGAGGTGAAAATAGACTATGAGTCATGGAAAGCTAGTATGGCAGAGCCAGTATTCACATCCAGGCAGTCTGACTCCAGAGCCCAAACATACCTTTACCCGTTTTGCTACACTGCCTCTCAAAGAGATTTAGGAACTACTTTATAAGTGGAAATAGATTTACGTTAGAAATAAAACAACAACTGGGAGCATCTCTGCTTTTCAGTATGAGCAAGAATGAAACTAAGACCTGTAAAGTTCATACCCGGCTTAAAAAAAATAAACTTTTAACATTAATTGCTCCTAAGCATTTGTGAGTGCCCCAAGTCCTGACATAAAAGCTTTAATTTCTATGCAAAGCAGATAGGATGATTGAGTTATAATTAAAATGGTAATTATACCCTTAATGCTCCATATTTGACTTTTTAAAAAATGTTATGCTTCAAGAAAAGGTATTTAAAGATCAGAGGAAAATGTTTGAAAATGAATGTATTCAAGACATTTTAAATCTTTTAAAATCCAGTTATTGATTTTTACATGCTTTCAAGTGTAGTCCAAAACATTTTCTTCATTTATTTTGGTCGATGGAAATAATAAAAAATCATTGGGACATGAAAAGATTAAATGAAGGCAATATTCTGGAGGTTGATATTTAATGTGATAAATATTTGAAATGTTGGGGGTGGTGGGAAAGGGAAATCACCACATGACGACTAATCCCTAACCGCTTTAAGCCCCACCAATGACAGACGAGGGAAGGGCCCATTGGTAGAAGGCAACCTGGCTTTGGAGGTGCCACTCTGAGCTTGGAACACTGCAAATATGACATTTCCTTTGATCCTTCATTGACTGTTTAGAATTAAAAAAGAACACCTAAAGCTATAAATCAAATGTCAGGTGCAACAGCCTAGTGGAACCATATCAATATTTCATGATGTATGGCTTGCTGGGAGGCTTTAGAAACATCAGCCATGCCAAAAATGACATTCAGGATGCTTTGCGCTCACTCAGCCATGCCCATGTGCCGAGAGCAGCAGTCGATGAATGTGAAAATTGTGTGCTTGGGCTGGAGCTTGTGAGCCTCCTATAGATTTTTCTCCCTCTCTTCAGCAGGTCTGCTGCCAAGCACCGCTCAGCCAGGGCTCTTAGGCCTAACTTATTAAGATCACTCTTGAGCTCTTCCTGGGAAGATTTCTTCACTGGGATGATTAGATATGGGGAGGTGTGGTACCAGAGGGAAGAAAGAAGGATCTCCACCAAATCAAAGCACTCGTGGTCTCCCCTCCCCTGACCCCTTCCCCAAACTTTCTCTGGTGTGCAATATCTCAAGAGAGACTGGAGGATG
Organism: Trichechus manatus latirostris; assembly: GCF_000243295.1. NCBI lineage: Eukaryota > Metazoa > Chordata > Mammalia > Sirenia > Trichechidae > Trichechus > Trichechus manatus. The sequence continues at coordinate 2,900,765 of NW_004444085.1, forward strand.
GGGGAGAGTTCATGGAAAAGGAAGAGAGAGTAACTCTGGAGTCCAGAGAAGTATCACTTACAGTACCTTGTTGCCACATGATAGAAACCTAGCAGGGGCAGTGGTGGAGCAGTGGTAGAATTTTCACCTTCCATGTGGGAGACATAAGTTCAATTACGGTCAATGCATCTCAAGCGCAACCACCACCCCACTGTCATTGGAAGCTTGTGTGTTACTATGATGCTGAAGAGGTTTTAGCAGAGCTTCCAGGCTAAGATAGATTACGAAGAAAGGCTTGGTGATCTACTTCTGAAAATTGGCCAGTGAAAACCCTATGGAGCACAACAGTCCAACATCCCATTTTACATGACTCAGTGGCAGCTAACAACAACAATATAAACTCAGTGAAAGTTTTCTATTGGCAAGGATGATTATGACAATATGGAAATAGGGGAATACAAGTAAAGCAGTCTAAGGAACAAGAGTCCATCTGACGCACCTCTCTAGTCTTTCATAGGCTGACATGTCTTTCCCCTTTTCTCCTGTGTGATTGACATTAGAAAGATAGAAATATATTCTAGAAAATTTTATACCAACAGTGAAATATCAATAATCAAAAGAGACCTTAAGTTCACGCTAAACACCACCACATACATAGTAGCCCAGGCGATGTAAACATCTTTTTTTTTGTTTGTTTGAGAATCTCTGAAACTTTCAAATATCTAGAGTGAATTTGCATTGTTTCTGGTTGTTTTGTATGGTTTTTAAATGGAAAAGCTTTCTAAGGAGATCTCTCTTGCCTAGGTTAATTTGAATATTTACATGTCTTGGAAACTTCAGACTGTTTTGGCTAGAGTTTGACTGGTCGAATCCATAGCAAGCTTCCTAAAATCTGCACTGCTGTTGGAATTGCAGGCCCTGCTGTAAAGCCCTAACTAAAGGACAGGCTGAGGAGGTGGATGGAGTTGGCAGAGGGTCAGCTAGGGCATGGCAGAAGCAGAGTGAGGCCAAGACAATGGAGAAGAATTAAGGAAAAGCAAATGGACGGAACAGGTTGGCTATGAAAGGGACTATAACACAGAAGGAAAGAGTTGGGCAAAAAAGTTAGGTTAAAAAGTGAATCCAATTGTAGATGTAGAGTAAGGGGGCAGGTAAGAGGGAAGCTCTGTTTGAAGTAGATGCTGGGGAGAACCATAAAGTGGGGTTACACGAGGTATGTGCTGTCGGATAAGTTAAGGGCTCCACAGCTGTATTTTGTCTGGATTTTCTCCTTGTAAAGAACTCTTTCCCTGATTTTCTAAGTGGATGTGCTGACAGCTAGACGTAGTAATCATGTCCGTGTATTTTCCCTTGGCATGTTGTTGTTCTTGTTAGCTGCTGTTGAGTCAGCCCCAGCTCATGGCAACCCTGTGCACAATGGGTTCAGATGGTTGTGGTCCATAGGGTTTTCTTTGGCTAATCGTCAGAAGTAGATGGCTGGGCCTTTTTTCCTAGTCTGTCTTAGTCTGGAAGCTCCACTGAAATTTTTTCAGCATCCTAGCAACATGTAAGCCCCCACTGACAGACAGGTGGTGGCTGCACATGAGGCGCGTTGGCCGGCAATCGATCCCAGGTCTCCTGCATGGAGGGCACAAATTCTACCACTGAACCACCACTGCCCCCATCCCTTGGTATAGATGAGACAAATGAACCCAGCTGTGGGACAAGGAGGGGTGGGAGATGTAGAAGAGAAGATGCAGTTGTAGAAAAGGCGGATGCACCAAACAAAAACTTTGACTACATCTTAATTTTGCTGAGAAGCAGGCTTAGATTACTGGCTACATAAGTATATGTGCAAGCCTCCTCTTCATATAGTTTTTTATAATAATTGTAAAGGCACCTAAAACAAATGGAAGTGTAAGCCCAAAATAAGAATCTGAGTCTTCAGATTTATTTTAAAAAGCTAAATACTACTAATGGAAATAATAAAATACTGCTAACGGAATTATAAGTTACCCAGTGTTTCAAATCTGAAGCTTTGCTGAGCTCTCTTATCATCATACTATTTGGTTTCCACAGATTGTCTTTCCTTTCTTCATCAAGAGCTGATGCTAGAAATTGGCCTGCAAAATGTTCCAAATGACTGTTTTTCAGACATACTGAATTTCAAAAATATTACCACTTAGCAGAAGACATGTTATGGATCTTTAGCGTTGCCAGTTGGCTGGAAAAATGTATCAGGAGGCAGCATTGATAGCCATGAGCATTTTGGAATATCTACAAACTCAGAAAGAAAGTTAAATGACAAGCACATTTTTGTGAAAGCTTTGCAGAACAGAAGTTTGGCCTATACAGCCGAAGGCCTCTCTGATCACGTTGCACGGGGCAGTTCCTTTGCTTTGTATATAACAGTAAACCAGTTGCTATTGACTCGATTTCAACTCATGGCAACCCCATGTGTGTCAGAGTAGAACTGTGTTCTATATGGTTTTCAGTGTTTCAATGGCTGATTTTTCAGAAGTAGATTACCAGACCTTTCTTTCAAGGTGCCTCTGGGTAGACTTGAACCTCCAACCTTTCAGTTAGCAGTTGAGTGTTTGCATCCTTAGGGACTCTGCTCTGTATGTAGCTGCCACATATTACCTTCCTTCCCTCTGACCAAGGAGACCTGGTGGCACAGTGGTTAAGAGCTCAGCTGATAACCAAAAGGTCAGTGATTTGAACCCACAAGCCACTCTGCAGGAGAAAGATGTGGCAGTCTGCTTCCCTAAAGTTTTACAGCTTGGAAACTCTATGGAGAAATCCTACTCTGTCCTATAGGGTTGGAATCAACTGAACAGCCATAGGTTTGTTTGTTTGCTTTCTTTCTGACCAGTGGAGTACTGATACACTACTACTACTACTGCTGCTGCTACTGCTACTACTTCTGCTACTACTACTGCTACTACCACCCATTGCTGTCGAGTCAATTCCGACTCATAGCGGCCCTATAGGACAGGGTACAACTGCTCTGTAGGGTTTCCAAAGAGCAGTTGATGTATTTGAACTGCCAACCTTTTGGTAAGCAGCTGTAGCTCTTAACCATTGCGACACCAGGGCTCCAGAGTACTGATGCAGGGATGGAAAAACTATATTGTGTAAACAGATAGTTAACTGTTTATGTTTTGTTTTGTTCTACTTCTGTTTTTCTTGTCACAGAAAGCAGTGACTAACAGAAAGAGACATTCTCTCTTGCTGGCAGTGTTTGTATTTATTTGCTAGCAGGGACTCTTGCCATTATGATCCAACCCATACTTGAAAGTAATAATCTCTTGTGAGTTGCATCAACACTTTTTTTTTAATTTTTTTTATTTTATTGTTGTACTTTAAGTGAAAGTTTACAATTCAAGTTAATCTCTCATACAAAAATTTATACTTACATTGTTATGTGACCCTAATTGCTCCCCCTATATTATGACAGCATACTCCTCCTTTCCACCCCTGATTTCACGTGTCCATTCAACCAGTTCCTGACCCTCTCTGCCTTCTCATCTCACCTCCGGACAGGAGCCGCCCATTTAGTCTCATGTATCTACTTGAGCTAAGAAGCACACTCTTCACAAGTATCATTTTATGTCCCATAGTCCAGTCTAATCTTTGCCTGAAGAGTTGGCCTCTGGAATGGTCTTAGTTTTGGGCTAACAGAATGTGGAGGCTGTGTCTTCTGGGGTCCCTCCAATCTCAGTCAGACCATTAAGTCTGGTATTTTTACTAGAATTTGAGTTCTGCACCCTATTTTTCTCCTGCTCCATCAGGGACTCTCTGTTGTGTTCCCTGTCAGGGTGGTCATTGGTGGTAGGCAGGCACCATCTAGTTCTTCTGGTCTCAGGCTGATGCAATCCCTGGTTTATGTGGCCCTTTCTGTCTCTTGGGCTAATACTTTCCTTGTGACTTTAGTATACTTCATTCTCCTTTATTCTAGATGGACTGGGACCAATCGATGTATCTTAGATGGCCGCTTGCTAGCTTTTAAGACCCTAGGCGCCACTCACCAAAGTAGGATGCAGAACATTTTCTAATAAACTTTGTAATGCCAATTGACCTAGATGTCCCTTGAAAGCATGGTCCCAGACCCCCGTCCCTGCTACTTTGTCCCTCAAAGTGTTTGGTTGTATTCAGGAAACTTCTTAACTTTGGTTTAGTCCAGTTGCATCAACACTTTTTATGATGAGCAGTTACGATTCTACTTAGGTGTTTAGTATGATGTTGGGGACCCAAGAGGGACCTAGTAAATATTTCTTCTCTGTCCCTTCTCCTACCAAAGAGAATTTAGGCAAAAATAGACTCTGAATCATCTCCTATATAATACAAAATTCAGAGGAAAATGGAATTAACGTTAATGTTTTTCTTAGCATAAATTTGTACCTGTCATTGCGTTAAGGACTTTCATGTATGCGATGGATCCGTTGTTTCAGTAACCTTCATCTCATATCTCTCTTCCATTTACACATAAGTGACCCCATTGTTGGTAGAGTAACTTGAACAGATTTACATCACATTCCAAGGCAAGACAAGAAGGCATTTAAAATGCAGTACATAATCCAAAGGCACACACCCTGTTCCTGAACCATTACTGCCACCCCCAACCACCAGCACCAGAGCAGTCTCAGATGGTGAGAATTTGTGGTCCTTTTTGATGAAAACCTATAGGAAGACAAGGAATACTGTACCAGGAGGAAGGGGACTAAATACTGGAGCCACCTCAGTCTCTAACTTAAAGTCAGCAGACAGAGGATTCCCTCATCATCCTCCTGTCCCTCTCCTGCATGAACCAAGGTATTAAGCCTCCTTCAATCCTGGTACTCTCCCCACTCCTGCTGCCCCACTAAATCCCACTTACTTTCCCAGATCAGCTCTGAACATTAATTTCCTTCCTGCCGTCTTCTGCCTGCTGACCTCCCAGTTTTCCCACCTTCCTGTCTCCCCCTTCCCTTCCTGCCGTCAGTGGCCATCATTGACTCTCCTACTGTGGAGGAAGACCCTATGCTAGTCACATGAAGTTATATCTGTGTCTGTTATGGATTCAGTTGTGTCCCCCAAAAAGATATGTGAAGGGCTAACCTCTGTACCTGTGAATGTAACCTTGTTTAGGGAAACAGGTCTTTCTTTGAAGGTATTATCAGTTAAGAAATAACACGGTAGGAAGGTGGGTCCTAATCATAATCCCTTCTGAGTGGTGTTTTATAAAACAGACATGGAGACAGAATCACACACTGGAGAAAGGCACCACATGGAGATACATCTACAAGCAGCAAAGGAACGACAAGGATTGCCAGCAGCCATCAGAAGCTGGAGAGAGGCATGGACCGGTTCCTCTCTTAAAGCCTTCAGAAGACTGGACAGGGCCAAAACCCTGATTGGACCTCTAGCCTCCAGAACTGTGAGACAGTAAATTTCTATTGTTCAATGCCACCTACTTTGTGGTGTTTTGTTATCACAGCCCTGGGAAACTAAGACAATGGTCCCTGCCCTTAAAGAGTTCACAGACAAGTATTAGAGGAAGTTATAAAACAAAGCAATACACAAATGCAGAACTTCGTAGTAGAAATCACAGTAACTGTGGATTTACCAAGCACAGGGGAGGCCTAAGCGAAGAAAGGTTTATTGAACTGTTCAGCCTTCTTAGCTCTTCTGTAGCATTTTTTCTTTCTTATTGTCTGTACAATTGTCTGCAATTTTTATTATATACTATCTTGTGCTATTATATTCATTTATATGAATCTTCAGACAAGCATTTATTGAATATCTGCTGTATGCCTTGCACTTTTCTAGGCATAAGTGATTTTAAAAGGAGGTGGAGAACTATCCATTCCCCAAAGAAACTTTTTGCATAGTGAGAGTCAGCCATTTAAATCATTAAAATAGAATAACTTTTCTCCCCAGAGAAGTATATATTATAGAATATAATGTGTAGAATGTAAGCCTCTTGTGAATAGAAATCATGGTGATCGATATTTATTGAATGAACTAATAAATAAATAGATGGTAACAGTTTGAATGAAAATCATCTTACTATGAAAATGACTCAACAGAGATGGAAATGCTATGAAGATCTAAATTCTGAGCGATGTCAAGCCCCTCCATCCATCCATCCATCCATCTATCCATCCATCCACAATAGAGACTCCTCACTGACAGATGGGAGAATTCCCTCCAGTGGCAGGCTTCTGGATGGCTGGAGATAAGTCTTTGGGAGACAAGGGTTGAAAGCAGATATCTTTCAGGACTTCAGACCATCTCTGAGTTGCACAGAAGCATGAAGAATTCCATTCTTCCTTTCCATCTCCCTTAAACCTGGTTCTTTCCTATGAACATGATCCTTTTCCAGTGGGCCTTCTTTCAATGAGTGGCAATCTTTTCCTACCTAGTATTACAAGTACTTAAAGTTACCCCTGACTTATCCTTTCTATTTCTACCTCCACCATCATGGTTCAAGCCCTGACAGTTACTAAGTATTCATCAAATATTTGTTGAAGAAATGAATGAATGACTCAGAGATTTATCATTGGAGGTAAATGTTGAAGGATTCCAAATGAAATTCCCACCTCAGATCAAATAAAATAGTAAGAAAACCTTTGGCTGGGGTCTTAAAAGCTTGCAAGTGGCCATCCAAATTACAACAATAGGTCTCCGTTCGCCTGGAGCAACAGAAGAAGAAGAAGAGACAGGAATAGGGGAAGGAAACTAAATGTGTGGCTAATTGCCTTCATGAACAACTGCCTCCTTTGCCATGAGATTCGAAGAACTGGATGGTGCCCAGCTACCGTTATTGAACGTTTTGATCAAAGATTCTGTAGAAGAATACTGATCAAAAGTGGGAAAATGTGGAACTACTGCCCTGAGATAATCTTTAAACCTTAAACCAAAAATATCCCATGAAGTCTTCTTAAAACCAAACAGTAGTTAGGCTTAACTAGTAAAAAATGTGTTCCTTAAGCATTGTGCTCTTTTAAGTGCTACATATTTGGGATCAAATTGACAACAGCAACTCAAAAGATTAGATAGGAAACTTAGGGGGCAGTGAATTTGGGCTAATGGAGAAGAAAACAGTTTGGAAAAGAATGGTAGGAATGGTTGCATGATTTGAATGTAATCAATGTCACTAAATTGTCCATGTAGAAATTGTTGAATTTACATATATATTCTCAACAACAAAAATAAAATAAATTAATAAAGAAATATTGAGAAAACCTCAAACTTATTTCTGTCTTCCCTCTCTCTATCCTGCAATACTCTTTTCTTCACTCTCCTTTCTCCATAATATATTAAAAGGTAGTTAAAATATAACATGACAAATGCGTAGCTCAACTAAGTATTCTAAGGAAGAAAAGGTCACTATGGGGGTGGTGGATATGCTCACAGCTTGATTGTGGTGATTGTGTCATGGGTGTATACATGTGTCAGAGCTGGTGAGATTGTATACTTTAAATATGTGAAGTTTACCTTATGTCAAATATACCTCAATAAAGCTTTTCAAAAAGAGAGAGAAAAAAAGAAATGGAGCTACGGAAGGTTTTGAATCCTGGTTCCAACTACTGTTAGCTACATGAATTTGGGCAAGTCACTGTGCTTTCTTCCTCTTCTGTAAATGGAAAAACTGCAGGTGCCTGCCTTAAAGTGTTATCATGACAATTAAATGAGCTGATGTCCATAAAGTGCTTATAATGATGCCTGATATAAAATAATAATTAATAAATCTTAGCTCTTTTCATTATCACTATAAAAATGGATAATCAGAGGTGACTTCCCAGAGACAATGGCAGTTCAGGTGAGCCTTGAAATCTGATTAATACTGAAATAGAAACTTAGAAAAGAGAAATCAATGTTCAGCCTGCAGCAGCATCCCCCAGCATCGCTGTGGCTGGCCAATGGCCACTGTGGCCTCTCCTAGTGGCTTGCCAAACCTCTTCACTGACTGAAACTTGTGAGGGGCCACATGTGTCCCCCAGGAGATTGGGTCCCTGGCTCCTGGAATTGCCTTTGTTTCCAGAAAGTGCAGAAGCCAAAATGCCAGCCCCCACATCTCAGCACAAGCTGTCTTCATGACTGCACATGTACACTGCATGTATACTACCCTCGTTTTAGACAGCTCAAGAGATCAATGCAGAAAGTGGAGATTAGTGCATCAACAAAAAGCAGCTTCCTAGGAATCAAGTAACGGGCAAACTGGAAAGTTATTTTTCTGTTCCGTTTCACCTCAAAGTTGAATTGTTGATTTTAATACTTTATTTTCACATGAGTTTATTTGAGCGACAGATGCTACTTAGGTAGTGCCTATGAAGGAAAAATTAGATTCTGGTAATTAAGAATTCTCTCCCGAGGTGGGCAGGTACAGGGGAGGATTAAGCTACTCACTGGAGTGAGTTCAGAGCCTCTCCAGGGGATTAGGGCACTGACTTAATAATTTCTTTCACTTTCTTAAATTACGCTTAAATTCTCAGGAAGGCTTAAGATCTAGCCCATTGGTTCCAGAAAGAGCTTCATTTAACTACGCTTCCATCATTTTAAGGCATAGATAGTCGCTCACGTGTCCTGCAAAAGCAGGCCTTCAACAAGTGGAAGTGCCAGAGGTGGGAGGTTTGGAGAGAGAGACCATTACCAGGAGCTAGGGCTGCTTAGAGTGGAGGGAAGGTTGGGGCTTGTAGGCAAAAGGTACGAAGGGCTGGTGAGAGGAAGAGGAAACCATTACAAATGTTTTTGTCATTCAAGTTTTTGACCTGTATTATGGTGGTCAGTCTATAAAGTTGGCAGGAAAGGCTTTCTTAGGTTTTTGTTTCCTCTTCCTTCGTATTCAGGAAGAAGCTCCAAGTGATTGCAGATCAAAGCACATCTAAAATCAAAAGAACATTAAAAAAACAGCTGCTGTCAAGTCGACTCTGTCTCACGGCGACCCCACATCTGTCAGGGTAGAACCGTGCTCCATAAGGTTTTCAAGGTTGTGAGCTTTTGGATGTAGATCGCCAGGCCTGTCTTCCTAGAGGCCTCTAGCTTGGTTTGAACCTCCAATCTTTCAGCTAGTAGTGCAGCACTTAGTCGTTTGTACCACCCAGGAAGTCCGAGGTGACATTTACCTACTATTTAACTGCCACCAGAAATCTATCTCAGAACTGAATCTAAACTAAATCCCTATAGTTTCATTCTAGTTGTTTCTCCTTATTCTTTCCTCAGTGGTGATGGAAAACACAGTATTTTTTCTAATGTCCATATTCATAAATGCTAGATAAATGGCATCTCATTTTTTTTTTTTTTTTGCTTAGGCCTGAATTCCAAAGATTACCAGGAAACGAGCCCGTTGCTAATGTAAACAAACAGGGGAGCATCTGTCATTTTTAATCAGAGCGTTGTTTGCTGAGCCAAGCACACAGGTAACAAATACCTTGGTGAAAACCCACTTCATTTGGTGGTTGCATCGGCGAGCCCTTTTACTTCTTTATTAAGTTCAGTATGTTCTGTATATTCACATATACTTAGATATGTGAAAATCCATATTGCAAAATAAAAACTTTTGACGTATGTTTTTTTCATTTTCCAAATGAACTCTCTAACAGCTTATTGACGTGCTTTCAGACAGCATTTAAAGAATGAGTTCATTGATAAATTCCATTCCACAGCACACTTGTTACTGAGACAAGAGATGTCTTTAATGGGACCTCACTCTCATCTGGTAATTGGCTCTCAGGTCTAGATGGCACCAATGTAGTATGTCCACTCCAAAAGCCTAGTCAAAACTGGTGCCAGAAATAAAAGCAATAGCATCATCAACAGAACAAATGCCAGGCATAGGCACTCAGGGCATCTGCAATGGGATGTACTGGAAAGGGACCCAGCTCCATAGCAATGCCCGCCAGTCTGTGCCCTCCCCATATCGAAGACTCTAACATTTTCTTTATAGAAAATGAGATTTAGTATTGCTCAAGATCACACAATTATTGAAAGGCAAAGCTTGGATTTAAATTTATATCTTTAATTAACCCCCACAATTATTTCTCTTTTTATAGCTCCACTGCTGCTTCATTCTTGAACTCTTACTCTTGTCTTACTTTTCATTTGCTTATAGCCATATTTGGATTTTTGTTAGATCAGTGTAGGCATCATTTGAATAATAGAAATCCATATTTACTTGAACACACTCGTTTCAGCTATTAGGTTGAAATATATGACATTGCCATTCTTGTAGGTCAAAATACTGTCGATTTCATATGGTTCAATTTAATACTAAATAAATTCAATGTTTAAGGATTTTTTCCAACTACCTAAAAACTATTCCTTGTCTTTAAAATTCTGTTTCCTCCTTGCCCCCACCACATCCCCAGAGAAGTGAGAGTCAGAGTGGAGGAAATAAAACTAGGGGTCAAGTAAGCAGCCCCACGATGACAAAGAACTTGACTGTGAGAGCTCTTCCTTTGACTTCCTGCGTGTGCCTTTGTCAGTCTGTCCGCATCCTGGCCGTGGAGTTACACACCCCAGGAATTACAAGAAGCCCTAGTCCTGAGTTAAGCAGAGTGAACTTATCTGTCTGCTCCATCACTTTATCCCTAGTACCTAGAACAGGGCTTGGCACATAGTGGGTCCTCAGTAAACGTTTGTTGATTGAATTATCAAATTAATTTGGAGATGAATCCTTTCACTCCTGTGGCCCTTTGGGTTTCAGCAGGGAGTGTAGCTTTGATTCTTCTTTTTTCCCTCTTTCAAGAAAAGTTATTACGAGCTAGTTATTCATAAATGCACACAGGGAGAAAAAAGTTTTTTTTTTTTTTCCTTGATCCTTTTTTCGCCATAGTTCATCAGAAGTTTTTAACCTCTAATGTAGACAATGAACACTTTGAGGCTGCTCATTATAAGTGGTAAATACTTGCATCTGGGAGTGTTTCTCATCAGAAGGATTGTGGAAATTAGAAATCACTCCACAGTATAACTTTGAACATCAAATTTCTCACCCAGGATGACAACTGAACCATATCCGTTTTTTTTTTGTTGTTGTTGTTGTTTTTATACCGAGTGACATGACATGATGCTTAGTCCAGAATAGGCCCCAATAAACATTTGCTGAAGAAATGAATGAACAGATAAAGCGGCGGGAAATTATAGAGACTTTGGTGTTCTATTCAAGGACCACAGAACCAGGTCATGGTGAACAATGAAGGACACAGGGTATTCAAGGGCACACACTAAATTGGAGAAAAGAATAGAAACAAAAGAATTGAAATCAAACCAGAATCCAGAGCCTGGAAGCAGCTGAAGCTAGAAATCTAAGGCAGAATCATCCAAAATCAGACCACCAGAAAGAAGTTCAGATATCTGTGGAAGCTAGAAACTGAAGAAAGACTGAGGAATGTCAGGAATCGAAACACACGGGCTATGAGAACAGCACAGGTGAAACACAGTCGTTAGAGAGTTTTTTGAGAGGGAAGCAGATTCCATCCCAGATAAAACCCTCCTTCATACCCTTTCTGCCCAATCAGAATCTAGGGACTGACTTCCCCAGACATGGCCAGCCAGAGACTGGAATCTGATCCTCCAGCACAGCAATTCAACCCACCTTGCAGATCCTGAACTATTGAGTGCATATCCATAGGGGGAAAATTATAATGTGCAATCTTACTGAAATCTATCTTGTTGGAATGACAGTCATTGGTCCTGGTACATGTCACAAAACTGAGAATGTATTTTAAATTTTAAATTTAAACCAGAAACAAAAAGAAAGCAGTTAATTGTGAATCCCACAGAACCCCACCACAATCACCCACAAAATCATACTTGCAGCATCCCTGTTCTAGGAGCAGACCCTGATCCGCTAACTGAGCTTTGTGCATCCCAGGGGCACACTGCTAGCAGATACCCAGCTAAGAAAGTATTTTTCATTATGACCAAGACATATTCTGGTCTCTAAGCACTCAGCAAAAATAAAATTGGATACTAAAGGCTCAGTTGCAGTCAACCTCACAACGTTTGCCAGCAATGGCACCGTTTTTTCTTAAGTCCGTTGCTCAACCACTCCAAAGTGACAGTCAACATTTACTGATGGGCCTCTGGGGACGGAGTACAGAGCTCCCTAGAGGCAATCTCAGAAACTTCCCAAAACATCATTTCCTCAAGTGCAAATTCCTACAATCCAGCACACTAAAATATCTGTCAGTAAGAGTGGAATTAGTTTAGTCTAAATATCCATCAGTGAAATCACCTAATTTTATAGAAGAATTATTGCAGATTTTTGTTTATCCCATAGGAAACCTCAGTTATAAATTTGATAGAATTTGATCCTTGTCAATGCTACCTTATAAGAAGCTATATCTTTTGTCCTAGAAAACCATTTTTATAACTCATTTACAGCATGAAAAATAACATGCTAGAGAAGAATATGCATTCCATGTTCTCTATCCATGCTATTCTTTCAAAACAGAAAAATAAAGAGAGGTGATCCATGGTTAAAGAGTCCCCCACCTACACCCACAAAAATAAATTGTACTATCAAAAATTAGTTACCTGCCAGGATGATACCAGAGCTCTCAGCACAAAGATCAATGATAGGAAATAAACATCAGGAATTCAGTCATGATTTCTTCGGGATGCCTGATAAATCTAGATTCTAATTAGTCAGCTAGGTATTTAATCAGCCAAACTAACGAACCAGAGAGAGAGAGAAAGAGAAAGACAGATTCATGAGAGAAAAACAAAGAGAGAAAAACACAGATTTTTCTGTGTAAGGTTGATTTTCTCAGTGATTTTATGTTAGACATTGCTACTCTATATTTTGTGGGTTTGTTTTTAATAACATACATATGTTCTTCTACTTGTCATCAGGCTGGGTTCCAAAATCATCTGTTCAAGTCTGTCTACCCGTGTTTGAAGACTGCTTTCACCCTCTGTTGCTGGTAGCCAGAGTTGATCACTTTTGCTTGCCCACCTAATTTTGTTCATTTTTATGAAAACTCAAAAGTAAAGCAGTTTCTATATTTGATTTTTAATGCAATTAACTAAATAGCTCAACTCTTTTGTCCTCTATCCTTAAAGTCAGTACACAGAGTCCATGAATCTGTTGACCTGTTAAAATCACTGTATTACGATGTGATAATCAGTACAGTAGCCAAAGAAATGAGACAGTCTGTAATTCCACACTATTTTACCAAAAGGAGTGGGCTTTTGACCAACTACTGACAGTTCATGATATTTGGGCTTTGAATATCAAGACCAGTGGTCTTCTAGTTGGGCTTTCTAATGTCAGGCAAGTGAGTAGGCAAAGAAACACTCAGGAGCAAACCAGCTAAATGAACACTGATTTCATGAGCATGTCATAAACCTAATAATATTTTATTTATGTATAGTGCATTACCTTCTACTAAACACTGCTTTTAGTACTGAGTTAAAAGGGTGTCGGAGGACCATTCTTTCAGGGTTTCTCCAGTCTTTGTCAGACTAGTAAGTCTGGTCTTTTTGGGGGAGTTAGAATTTTGTTGTACATTTTTCTCCACCTCTGTCCAGGACCCTCTATTGTGAGATCCCTGTCAGAGCAGTCGGTGGTGGTAGCCAGCCACCATCTAGTTGTGCTGGATTCAGTCTGGTGGAGGCTGTGGTAGTTGTGATCCATTAGTCCTTTGGACTGATCTTTCCCTTGTGTCTTTGGTGTTTGTCATTCTCCCCTGCTCCAGATGGGGTGGGAGCAGTGGAGTGTCTTAGATGGCCATTCACAAGCTTTTAAGACCCCTGATGCTACTCACCAAAGTAGCATGTAGAACATTTTCTTTATAAACTGTGTTATGCAAATTGAGCTAGATGTCCTCTGAGACCATGGTCCCCAACCCTCAGCCCAATAGTTTGGTCCCTCAGAAAGCTCTTATGTGTCTATGAAGCTTCCAGGACCTTGCCTTGGACAAGTTGTGCTGGCTTCCCCAGTATTGTGTACTGCCTTACCCTTCACCAAAGTTACCACTTATCTATTGTCTGTTTAGTGTTTTTCCCTCCCCCTCACCTTGTAACCAACAAAGATTGTTTCTTTTTGTGTGTAAATCTTTTCATGAGTTTTTTATAGTAGTGGTCTCATATAATATTTGTCCTTTTGTGATTGACTTATTTCACTCAGCATAATGACCTCTAGATTCATCCATATTGTGAGATGTTTCACACATTCATCATTGTTCTTTATCATTGCATAGTATTCCATTGTGTGTGTGTACCATAGTCTGTTTATCCATTCGTCTGTTGATGGACACCTAGTTTGTTTCCACCTTTTTGCTATTGTGAATAATGCTGCAGTGAACATGGGTATGCATATATCTATTCGTGTGATGGTTCTTATTTCTCTAGGGTATGTTCCCAGGAGTAGGATTGCTGGATTATATGGTATTTCTATTTTGAACTTTTTAAGGTAGCGCCATATCGTTTTCCAAAATGGTTGTACCATTCTGCATTCCCACCAACGTGTATAAGAGTTCCAGTCTCCCCATAGCCTCTCTAACATTTGTTATTTTCTGTTTTTTTGATTTGTGCCAGTAATGCTAGGGTGAGATGATATCTCATTGTGGTTTTGATTTGCATTTCTCTAATGGCTAGTGATCACGAGCATTTCCTCATGTGACTGTTAGTCGCAGGAATGTCTTCTTTGGTGAAGTATCTGTTCGTATTCTTTGCCCGTTTTTTAATTGGATTATTGGTCTTTTTGTTGTATAAGTGTTGGATTTTCCTATAGATTTTAGAGATTAGAACTTGGTCAGATTTATCATAACCAAAAAATTTTTCCCAGTCTGTAGATTCTCTTTCTATTCTTTTGGTGAAGTCTTTTGATGAGTGCAAGTGTTTAATTTTCAGAAGATCCCAGTTATCTAGCTTATCTTCTGGCGTTTGTGTATTGTTAGTTATGGTTTATGTCCTATTTATGCCGTGTATTAAGGCCTCTAGCATTGACCCTACTTTTTCTTCTATGACCTTTGTGGTTTTTGGTTTTATGTTTAAGTCTTTGATCCATTTTGAATTAGTTTTTGTGTATGGTGTGAGGTATGGGTCCTGTTTCATAAAATTTAAAAATTCTTAATGAATCTTTTTACATACTCTGCTAATTATAATCTCTAAATAAACCAGGACTTTAAAGATAGAACCAATCTCACCAGTGTATTTAGCAGATGGAGAAGCAAAGCATATAGCAGCTTAATTTATGTCCTAGACTCCTGTTGCCAGTGACAGCTAAACTTAGAATCTTCTTGTCCTCCATATTCACTGCAGTCTTCTTTCTCCTAAGTTGCATCAGAGATCTCTGATATTTTCCCAAATTTTTTCTAATGAAATCATAGTACTGTACTAAAGTGTAACCTAAATCCCTTTAAGAGGCCAAAAAGTACACATCAATTCATTTCAACGTGTTCTTATTAGTGTGCCAGTGACATCTAATCTCCACATATCTCCTTGTACTAAACTGCCTCGTTTCCTTTTCAAGATTTCACAGTACACTTGAAGGTCATTTCTTGGTTTTTCACTCTTCTGATTTCTCTCACTTCCATGTCAGTATTCATGTTGCCCAGTCCCACCAATCAGCCAGTCAACATTTACAAATGTCACTGTGTTGAGCTGTGTACTAAACATTATGGCATGATTCCAAACAGAAAGACATTGTCCTGGCTTTCCAGGGATATTGGAGTTTAAATAGCTGAGGCAAGGGGAACACACATATTGAAGACATTCAAAATGTTTTTACTAGAGATGAATATAAGCTGTTCAAGCAAGAGCCAGATATTTACCTCTATGCCAGTGATTCTCCACTCTTGCTGCACATCAAAATCTGCTTTTAAAAATAGAGATGTCCTGGCCTCATCCCCATTCATTCTGTTATAATTGGTCGAGGTTGGGGCCTTGGCACTGGAATGTTTTTAAATCTCCGCAGGAGAATACAATATGCAGACAGGTTGAAAATCACGAGGTTATGCTGTGGATACACAAGGTGATTGGAATTGGGTAGTGCTAATGAGGAGCCCTGGTGGCACAGTGGTTAAGAGCTCAGCTGCTAACCAAAAGGTCAGCAGTTCAAATCCACCAGCCACTCCTTGGAA
>NW_004444085.1:2916895-2925336 GCF_000243295.1 Trichechus manatus latirostris
GGCACAGTGGTTAAGAGCTCAGCTGCTAACCAAAAGGTCAGCAGTTCAAATCCACCAGCCACTCCTTGGAAACCCTATGGGGTAGTGCTACTCTGTCCTATAGGGTCATTATGAGTCAGAATCCACTCGACAGCCAGCGGGTTTGGTTTTTTGGTTTGGAATAAGGGATAGCTTTATGGTAGAGGAAAATATTGACGAAGTAAGGGATATGATTTGACTGGGATTTCGTCAAAGGTATAATAATGAATTCAGCAAATCTTTGACATTGGGAAGAAGAGAAAAGAAAAGCAAGAAAAATTTATTAAATTGTTATCATCCCTGAGTTGTAGTAGTGGTGGTTTGTTAGTTGCCACTGAGTCAGCCCTGACTCATGGCGACCCCCTGTATAACAGAATGAAGTGTTGCCTGGTCCTGTGCCATTTTTATGATCGTTGGTATTTTTTAGTCCATCTGGATTGTGGTAGTCAGATACTAATGTAAAAGAAGAGAGAGGGAACAATTTGCATACAAACTATTGCATAGGAAACTAATTTGCTCTGTAAACCTTCACCTAAAGCACAATTATTAAAAAAAAAAAAAAAGAAGAAGAAGAGAAAGAAAGCTGGGGGAATAACTCATAGGAAGAAGGATCTCTAGAACCCTCTTTGGAGGGGTTACTGCTTTCTTTGAGTCTCCGTTTCTCCAGCTGTAAAATAGGAGGTCAGTTCTATACACTTATCCCTACAGAAATCCAAAGCACTCCTCAGCTGTACTTGGCAATCATTTCATGCACCCAGAATTTGGGAGCTGTGGCCATCAGAGACAAGGAATTATTACTCTTTCTGATAATGAAAAAATATGGCAAAAGATGTCAATCCTGCCAACTCCTCTTGCTATCTTGATTTCTTCAGGGTATTTCCACTCTCACACACACACACACACTGCTGATGATAAATTTCAGCACAAGCATTTGGTTGGCATCAGAAATGGAATCTACCACAATAGACATTGCAAAAACACTTAGATGAAGAAATGTAGTAAACATATTTAACTGATCATATCGGCAGTAGTTCATCTCCAAAGGTAGAAAAGTTAAATTCTTTCTCATCTAGAATAATCTATTTTTGTACCATCTGCAGCTAATTTTCAACCACCCTCCCCTCACCCCCATCATCCTACCTGATGGAATTACCATTCTTGTGAGATTTTCTTTTGAGAGAGCTCTAGGTTTCTTTTCTTTGTTGCACTTACTTTCCTTCCCAGGCAGCCATACGGCCCCTCTGTGCCCCCAACCCTCCCTAAACCACAGATGCTGTCTTTTGTTTTGCATTTATGTTGCAAGAAAGACATTGCCCTGCTGGCATTCTGAGAAGCATCAGTGAGTAAAGTCTGTTATGCAGTCTCCAAAGCCATCTGGACTTTCTGTTGAAAAGGTTGGACATGGTTTTAGGCAAGATTTTTATCACATCTGAAAGGGGGAGAAAGTCTTGAATGTATTACCATCTTCAAGGTTGGTGTCAGGTTTTGTTTTCCTTGTCAGTTGCAAAACAAAGCAAAAAAAGATGACAAACGAAAGGAGATAAGAATGAAGATATAAATCTCCAGAGGAAGCTTTGTCAAAGGTAGTGGAGTATAAACAAAAATTAAATTAGTTTTGGTTTTGTCAGAAGCTGGACAGACATCCGCTGGTATAATAGTTTGTCTGGCATTTCCAAGCCTTCCTAGGGAGTGCCCTTAAAATGCAAAAGAAAAAATCGGAGATGCTCACAACAGAGGCAGAGATTTACTTTCCAAAACCTATTAACAGTTTTTAAAGCACACACAGGAAGAAAGACAGAGGGGGAAACAGAATAAAATAGATCTCATGAAAAGTAAAGATGCTTTGAAATCCCCCCAACTCTTTCTGTCTCTCTCTTTTTCTCTTTTTTCTGATAGGCACTTTTCTAAAAGGGTTCAACATTTCAGTCGAAGAATGTAATGTATCTTAGCAACATACTTACTACCAAAGGCTTTGGGTTTTTTCTTCCACAAGTTATTGAAGAAAAGCCAGAATGAGTTCTTGTGTCAGAAGTATTCCCTTAACAAAGAGCTTTATTTGAAGAAAAGGCTACAACTGGTTGCTCACACCTCTTGCTCTCGTTTATTGTGGTTCCCTTTGGGTTATAAACATTGTGGCAAGTGGGCTAACAGCAAGCAATTGCCTTGAAGCCTCAGACTGAAGTCCTGAGTTTAATCTTTCTAGAAAGCAGAACATCCATCACCTATCACTGTTGATTGCATAGTATCTGGAATATCATGGTACTCAGCATGATTCATTATAATATATCTTGAGACAAATACAAGACATTTTTTTTTTTTATTCCAGGTGCAATATGGTATGAACAAAATACCTACCTGATTTTGTTTAAAAAAAAACAAAAACAAAACTGAGTTTCCATGCATGTTATGATTTGGAAAGAAAATGTCTTTGTGGAGAATGACCATAGCTTGATCTAAGATCAAAAGCATTTTATGTAATTATAGTGTTCAACATGAAGCCATGTCTAATTATCTATAGGTTCCCTTTATACAGCACACACAGCATTCTGTCTATGCTCAGTGGAGTTATAATATCTCCAAGAATGCCACAAAGAATCTTCAGTGAATTTTCAGAGGTTTGGCTAATTCCAAGTGGATCAAAGGAATAGGCTACAATGGTCAGAAACACTGAAAAGAAACCAGTGTCTTCCGAGAGTCTACAAGATGCCATTTGATACTTGTGTCTTAAATATGCAACTAGGATAGCATCTGAGGTCTTGCTCAAAATGGCCTCTGAGACATTATCAATATGGCAAGGGGGGAAAATAGGCTTCATAGGAAAGGGATAATTATTGATCCTATAGAAGTAATTAATACAACTTTTTAAATGTTTCCTAAATATTTTACTTATTCAATAAACATTTATTTTGTGTCTACTCTATTCCTAAGCTCCATGAGAGCTAAAAATAAAATGCTCCCTGGTCATAAAGGTGTTTTTAATTTTGCTGGCATTATCCTTTTGAACAGATTAGAAAGCACAGGATAGACCATGTATACCAAAAACCAAACCCATTGCCCTCAAGTCCATTCTGACTGATAGCGACCCTGTAGGACAGAGTAGAACTGCCCCATAGCGTTTCCAAGGCTGTAAATCTTTACGGAAGTAGACTGCCACATCTTTCTCCCGTGGAGTGGCTGGTGGGTTTGAACTGTCAAACTTTCAGTTAGCAGCCGAGCACTTAATCACTGTGCCACCAACGTTCCTGGATAGCATGTATACTAAAGTAAAATCTGAATATGGTCATTATAGACAAGTGCTGTGGGTTTTCGAAAGAGAGTACCATGGTATGGATTTAAGTTACAGAGGAAAATGCTCATGAACAAGCTAGGCCTTGCAGTAAACTTGAAGGATTGCCTAGGAGTTTCACAGGCAAACAATGAGGAAACTGCATTCCAAGCAGACACACACAGTAAGCAAAGTCACAGTAAAAGCAAAGATCCTGACCCTTTCCTACTTCTTCAGCCAGGAACAAAGCTGCCTGGAATGAAAGGTGCTGGGGCACAGAGGGAAGTTTAAGTAAGTAAAGATAGATCCAAGTTCAGGAGGACCTTGAATGTCAAGGTAAGGAATTTTGGTTTTACTGCTGAGTTGTCATTGCAGACTAGTATGGTGGGACTAGAACAGAAAAGATAATTCAAAAGAAGCTTCAGGAGTTGTTGATGAAAGGTGGAAGGAAAAGGCTGCCAGCAGAAGAGATGTCACATATGACCAAAAATGATGTGTTATTTACTCCCTATTGCAAATCTGTATTTCTGTTCAGAGAAATGGGTCCTAGTCACATACCCAGTAACCATAGCAACCACTGTCCCAGTTTTAATGAGTGCTTTTCAAGAAAGACATGGATCAGTGAATCTCTCCTCCTCCCTCTGATTAGCACTATGGTTAAATAAAATAGTACAAGTTGCTAGAATGACCTTAACTTTTGTGGTTTAAACATTTCAACTAATCTCTCTAAGTGCCTAGGTTTGGGACCTGCCTGGGTCTTTCAGGTAAGAGTAGATTCATCAGAAAGAGGCATGGAGTGGCTACAAAGAAGGCAGGCCTGAAAGAGGCAGAGAGAGCATGCTGGAAATGGTGGTAGCTGCACATGAGGTGCATTGGCCAGAAATCTAACCCGGATCTCCCCCATGGAAAGCAAGAATACTACCACTGAACCACCACTGCCCTCCAGTGTATGGATACAGACTACCTTTTGTGGCTCGCACTCTGTACCGTATGATGGCAGCGTTGCATGAAGAAACAGTCAAAGAATAGATGTGACTCCGTTCAGACACTGACTGCTGTCCCATCTTATTTAACAAAACAGATAATATGTGACATGGGATGCCAGAAGAGCTCAGCTTCATAACAAGCACCCTACAAAAAAACACAGGAGTACATCCTCTGCAGACACCGGGAGGCTTCTGTGGACAATACATTTTACATTTCTTTGAACATTTTCCCCAGAGCAACTAACAAGTCAATCTTTACTGCTCAGAGTGAACCTCAAGAGCCAACTGCATCATTCGTGACAAGGGTGCTTCATTCTTCCTCCTGAATTCCCAAGGACGTTCACAGGCCTGTGTGAGGAAGCCAGGGAACGAGAAATGCAAAACTGAAAGGGCATGTCTGATAAAAAACAAAACAACTTCCTTTTTATTATAGATAAAAGGCTTTTAATGGAAATTTTAAATCAAATTCTCCTTCAGAATCTACGTATCTTTGACCAGACTTAGCTATTCCTGACTGCTGGTGGCTTCCCGGGGCTTTTATTAAGCCAAAGAAAGCCCATTCGTTCTAATGTGAACATGTCTAGTTGAGCAGCAGCCAGACAGCGAAGGCTTATCCTGAGGCCAACAAGCTGATCACAGCTTAAAATAATTGTCACAGTAAAAGATTGGAAGGGGCATTAGGAGGTCACCTCATCTATCCCCCCACTTCTAGACCAGCTGGAAACATACCTAATTGCAGACCAAACCAATTCAATTTAACGTGCACACTGACCGTTACCAAACACTTATTTCTGAGTGGTATTGGCCAGGTCAGAGTCTTAAGTTAGGAGCAGACACCGGTAAAATAGCCCTGATGGGATTCAGTCTACAATTCTAAGTTTTGGTTTTTCTTTTTTTTTTTTAGGTAGAGGTAGCCAAAATCTGTTGTGCTGCTGTGTAAAACTGTTTTATCACCTTTTTCTTGGCAAGAGAAGATAGAAACCAAACCACCCCTCAGTCTCCTCTTCTCCAGCAGGCTCCTTCAGTTTGTTAGAGTAAACAGAGCTAGGATGTATCTGTCTGACTCAGGGCTCTCAAGGAGATCTCAGAAATGCTCAGTAATGGCCTAGCCTTAATTTAGTCCATGTCTCAGATGCATTATTTTGAATTACTTAAGAATTTTAATGGAGTTTATTTCACTTCTCAGAAACCTATTTTCAAGATAAAGAAAGCAGATCAGGGACCAAAGTCATGAGACAAAAGCGTCTGTCTGAGACAAAGGGATCTGAAAGTTTCTCCTTAGAAGCTAGTATAATTTTGACAAAGAGTCCTGGTCATGCAGTGGTTAAGTGCTTGGCTAGTAACCCAGAGGTTGGTGGGTCAAACCCTCTCCGCGGGCTCTGCAGGAGAATGACCTGACACCCTACTCCCGTAAAGATTACAGCCTTGAAAACTCTATGGGACAGTTCTACTCTGTCACATGGGGTTGCTTTGAGTTGGAATTGACTTGATGACAACAACAGTGACTCTGCAAAAACAAGTGTTAGCATTCTTTATTTAGGCAATAACTAAAAAATGTTTCCTGAATTTAACAAAATTAGGAATATAAGTACTTCTTTTGTGGGACAACTACTTTTTCCATGGGGGAATTTTTTTCTCTAGAGGCACTAAAATGATTCTTGTTTACATCTTTTTAAATCCAGATGAATGCAGGAAGACCTCATCTGTTAGCATCCTCATATCGGCACACTAATGTGAATTTAAAGATTCTAATTCAGACATAAAATAACTTCCAGAGTATTTCAGAAAGCACTGCTGAAACAGAAACAGAAATATTACATTTTCTAGTATGATTTAGTTTATTTTGTACTTTTTATAGTATTCCAATTTGAAGTTGATTGTTAAGTCAGTAACTACTGTTAATATATACATATATACAAACAGATTTGTAGACTCTTAACAATTTAGATCATTGTGAATAACTACAAATTTAATTAAGCAATAGGTAGTTTTGTAGATGTCTGTGCTCACAACCCTCAACTCTCACCTATACAAGACAATGAATGCTGGGTAGTTTATCATTAGGCCCTGTGGGCCATCCTCAATTAATAAAAGGTACTTGGAGAGCACTTCTGACATAATGGTTAAAAACCCAGGTTTTGGAGCTATAATTCAAACACTGGTTTGAATTTCAGCCCTAACACTGATTTGCTAAGTGAAGTTGGGAGGTCAGTTTACATCTCTCAGTTTGTGTTGCCTCATGCATGAAACGGAGTTGTTAGCAACTATCATATTAGTGCCTACTAGTTCATCGGGAGCTCAGCATCAGTGGTAGTTATTGTTATCCTCCTTCCTGCTTACCAGAAAGAAGGTAGGAGCCTCTGCCTGTGCTGCTAATAAACAACCCGACTAATCTGAACCCCTTTCAGTTATCCACTCACTCTCTGCAGGAGGTGCTGGTGGGCTGGACAATGCCAGGTTAATCCACAAAAGAAGTAACAAAAAGCAGAGAACAGAATCTGTTTCAGAAACAGAAAAAGAAAAACTTTTCTTAGACAAAGAAACAGAAGGGCTGTTCCTGACCGTTGCTAAACCTTTGAAACCAATATAGCATTTAGCCATTCATAAACTCTGCCCCTGCTTTAACTTTATGTAGATCTTTTATTTTTTTTTTTAAATTTTGTCTTCATTCCCTAGACTGCTTATTTAACATAACTAATCATGCAGAATTAAAAAATTGTTAGTGATGCAAGATGGAAAATGCCTTAATATCTAGAAAGTTGCAATTTAAAAATGTTACCAACCACCAATCCTTGTCTATTCTAATCCATTCTGTCATACATTTATTAAAGACTTTTTTTGCCCCCAGGCAGAGAATTCATTTGTTCAGCAAAAATCCACAGTTTAGAGTTCCACACCCTATGGACAAACAAGAGTGGAGGGAAGCTCAGCTGTTCTGCTCCTGGGACTTGTTTAGTTGCAGCATATTTGAAAGTATGAATGAAGATGAGGTCTTCCCAGCATATTTGAAGGTATGAATGAAGATGAAGTCTTCCTCCTGAGGACTCAGTTTGGGTGGAGGATCCCACCACGATGCAAAAGCACTGTGTGGGGTGAAGGCCTTCATGGACCATTGGTCAAAGAGAACAGGGATCTCACTGGGTGAGATAAAGCAGCAGGCTAGCTGGTGATGGCCTGGAGAGTGAAGGAGATGGTGTAGAGTAGCAAACCAGGATTGGACAAGAGAGAGTTAATATTTCACCAGGTAATATTCAGTTCATTGCTCTTAAAAAGGAGATGTACATCATTTGGTTTCCTGACCCCAGGTAGTTTAGTTCAAGTGATTTGCCTGCCTAATATGAATACCCCGGTCTGTCCAAGCTCACCCATCCCTGACAATGACTTAACTTTCCTGCCTTGGTGCTTTTGTTTTTCCCTATTGCTCTTTCAGATCCTGTCCAGTTTTTAGACAACTATTGTCAAACTTTAGTGTATGCTAGAATCATCTGGGCTGCTTGGGGAAAATGCCAAGTGCCTCGATGCACTGTCAGAAATTCTGATTCAGGAGATCTGGGCAGGGACTTACAAATCCACATTCATAAAAAAGAAGCTCCTCGGGTGGTTTTTTTTATGTTTCTTTTTTTTCTTTTTTAATTGTTGTAGTTTAAATGAAGTTTACATTTCAAGTTAGTCTCCCATACAAACATTTACACATACATTGTTATGTGACCCTACTTCTTGCCCCATACTATGACAGCACACTCCTCCTTTCCACTCCTGATTCCCCATGTCCATTCAACCAGTTCCTAACCCTCTCTGCCTTCCTTTTTCACCTTCAGACAGAAGCTGCCCATTTAAGTCTTGTGCATCTACTTAAGCTAAGAGGCACACTCCTCAAGAGTATCGCTTTATGTTCCACAGTCCAGTCCAATCCCTGTCCGAAGAGTTGGCCTCAGAAATTGTTTTAGTTCTGGGTTGATAGAGAATTCAGGGTCCATGCTTTCCGGGGTTCCTTCAGTCTCAGTCAGACCATTAAGTCTGGCCTTCTTACTAGAATTTGAGTTCTGTACCCCACCTTTCTCCTGCTCCATCAGGGACTCTCTGTTGTGTTCCCTGTCAGGGCTGTCATTGGTGGTAACCTGGCACCATCTAGTTCTGTCTCAGGCTGATGAAGTCTCTGGTTTATGTGGCCC
>NW_004444085.1:2925436-2949957 GCF_000243295.1 Trichechus manatus latirostris
GCTTGCAAGCTTTTAAGACCCCAGACGCCACTCACCAAAGTAGGATGCAGAACATTTTCTTAATAAGCTTTGTTATGCCAATTGACCTAGATGTCCTTCTCAGATGGTTTTGATGCAGATAGCTGCCTTGCCTTCTCCAGGAAGTCCCCCTATTCCACTTATTGGGGTCATTTGCTCCCCTAAACTCTTACAGTTAAGGTAGTCATACAACCCACATCGCTACAGCAGCCTTCCAAATGTCTCTATCCTCTTATCTCCATATGTGTATTCCTAAGGCTAACTATGCTATCTTTTGGCCTGAGAATAAACATTGTACCTCCAGCACTCGTCATCGTCTCCATCCTGTAGCGTCTCTCTGGAGGCAGTACAGCATAGTAGTGGTTTATCACGTGGCCATGGGGGATGACTAAACGTGTGTAAAGCCTGGATCCCCAACTTACTGTCTGTGTGCACTTGGCAAGTAATTTTATTTTTCTAAGCCTCAATTTGTTCATCTGTAAAATGGAACAATAGTAATAGTAACTGCTTTTTAGGATTATAGTGTAGATTAACAAAAATAATACAGGCAGTCCCCAGGTTACAAACAACATCCGTTCCTGAGTGTATTTTTAAGAATTTCTAGGTAAATTGGAATAGGTCCACATGGTTCTTATTTAGCCTTACTTTAGCACAAGAAAGGAGTCCTGGTGGTACAGTGGTTAAGAACTACAGCTGCTAACCAAAAGATTGGGTAGTTCAAATCCACTAGCAGCTCCTTGGAAACTCTATGGGAGTTGTTATGAGTCGGAATTGACTCAATGGCGACGAGTTTGGGTTTTTTTATTTGTTTGTTTTAATGTAAGAAAAGGCTCAAGCCTTTTCAATGATTTAAAAGCTACATGTGCAGGCAGTGAAGGTGATTGTGATAAAGAATTTGTTACGTGTAGGGGTTGGTTCAGTTGTTTCAAAGTGAAGGCAAATTTACATAACATTAAAGGGCAAGTATGAGTTGTCTGTAGGTCAGATGTTCATAACCCGGGGACTTCCTGTACTCAGAAGGTACTTAGAGTAGCACCTCATGCACAGTAAGCCCTTGATAAGTGTTAGCTATAATTTATCATACAATGGCTTGTGTTTCCTGTTCTGTATGAGGTCTTCCCAGCATATTTGAAGGTATGAATGAAGATGAAGTCTTCCTCCTGAGGACTCAGTTTGGGTGGAGGATCCCACCACGATGCAAAAGCACTGTGTGGGGTGAAGGCCTTCATGGACCATTGGTCAAAGAGAACAGGGATCTCACTGGGTGAGATAAAGCAGCAGGCTAGCTGGTGATGGCCTGGAGAGTGAAGGAGATATATAGGACCTTGTCTTATTTATCTCTGTATTCATTAGTGCCTTGCTCAATAATTTTGATTGATCCTTTTTTTTTTTTTCCCGGGGGACAGTTGTAAAGATGAAATAAAAGCAGAAATGCTTGAGATAAAGTAGTCTCTCCACTACCCTTTCTCCCCAGGCCGTGTTTGGACATAGCCAGGCTTTCCTGCAATAAAGCAGTGACAAACAACATTTCGATTATTTTCTAACTTTCCTTCAGGGAGGGGCTTCAGAGGCAATGTCTATACATGCAAGCCTCCAAAAGACAAATTCAGGTTAGCACATTTTTACTGGGGCACACTATGTGCTAGCTATTGTCATGGCAGAGATGAATAAGATCAAGTTCTTGCTCTTAAGGAGTCCAGCTGAACAAGGGTAAAGCACATGTAAATAGTCACAAAATAATGTGACCCATGCTATGAAATCAGAGAGAAAGGAATACCTAATTCTGAAAAGCGCATGTATTGGAGTCAACAGCCAAAAATGTGGGTCACTTGAACTCCAAATAATATTTATCTAATATTCAAGTTTAGTGTAGCCTAAGACATTGTCTTCCAAATTGAAAAAATAAAAACCAATAATACCATATTTTAAAGTGATAAAAGTCAAGCAAATCATTTAACTGGTGAGAATTTCCTTACCAAAAACTGATGCTTTCACTAAAAATGACTAAATGAAACAGTTGATATATATGTAATTTCTCCTTAAGATTGGCTTTAGATCCAAAATATACTCAGCATCTGTGTCAGTGGGTGTATATTAAAAGTAAAAATATTTATATAGCTGTTTGAGTTCTACATTATTCAACTTGCTGTTCAAATCGTTTTAAAGTGAACTGCACTATTGTGTGCAATTGTAGGACATGAGTAACACTGGCGACAGCATGGTAAGAAAGAGTTAACCAAGACAGAGACAGAGGGAGAACTTACATAAACCACTTCACTTAGAGGATACATTTATGAAAAGGTTACCTTGACATACATCTCCTCAGAATTGCATGTACCTGCTTAATTGTATCAAAATGTATCCTTTAAACAGCTTACTACTGAGAACATTTAATTTCTCTAATGACTTAAATAAGTGAGAAGTGTTTCTATATTTTTTCTAGGAAACTTTATGTTTGGACAAGTTGGGATAATAATAGTAATAATAATAACAATAATAATAGTAGCACTTAATATCTGAGTACTAGGTACTGTGTTAAGCATTTTATATCCATTATCTCATTTAATGTTATAATAATCCTATGATACAGTCACTATTCCTCTTTAAGCAAAGAGGAAACAGAGAGCTAAATTACATTCCCAACGTCCCACAGCTATTAGTACCAAAGCCAGGATTTGATTCTGGGTATGCATGGCTTCAGACTGCCTGTTTTTAAGCAGTATGCCATATAACCCATTATGGTATAGTAATGCCTTAATGATATATGTATTAGTAACTATTGCAGCATAACAAACCACACCAGAACTTAGTGGCTTAAAAGAACAATTATGTATTCTGCTTATGAACCTGCAAATTGGGTAGTGCTCAGCAGAAATGGCTCATCTCTACTCCACACAATATTAGAGGGGCCAGCTCACCTGGATCCACCTCCATGATGGCTCACTCACATGGAGCGCAGATTGGTGCTGGCTGTCATCCAGGAGCTCAGTCAGGACTTGGGGCTGGGAACCTTGGGTCTTCTGCATGTGACCCTCTGCATAGGCTGCCTGAGTTTCCTCCCAGCTGGCTTTAAAGAGTAAGCATCCTAAGAGACCAAGACACAGGTGCATGGTATTTGATGACCTAGCCTCCAAAGTCACATGTCATCACTTCCACCAGACTCTGTTGGTTGAGTTGATTACAAAGTCCCCTCTAGTTCCAAAGGAAAGGACACAGAGCCCACCATTTGATGGGAGGAGTAGCAAGGTCACATTGTAAGAGGAGCCTGCAAGATGGGAGATATTGCAGCAGCCATCTTTGGAAAATGCAATCTGCCAAAATACAGTAATACCTACATCCAGGATCCATTATATTTATAACTGAAATACTCAGAACTAGGAAAATAATCATGGAAATGATCTTTGAGAAGTCATGTGCTTTGGGAAAAATTACGAATTGAAGCCCTGCTAGAAACTTTATCTCCCTCTTAGAAAACAAGGGCAGCATGCACGTTGTATAGCAACTAAATCTCTTGACCTGTAGAGTAGGCAACAGTGGTGCCCCACTCAAAGATGGTGGCCGACCACACCACTTTGAATGTGTGTCACTCCCCCAGTCTTGGCAATAATCCAGTCTCCCGCATCAGGGTCCTGAAAGGGCTCACTACACCTCTTCTGGGTCTCCCATTCCAGGGCTTCCACCATATTTTTTCCATTGCGTTTATCATTCTGCTTCACCCAAATTTTTAAAATTTGGGTCTATTCTGATTTTGCTTTGTCAGCCGTGACTAAACCAGTTTGAACCTGTTTAAAGCCATGAGTCAGTCTCATACTGTAATCTGTCAATCACAGCGCCATCAATGCTTTCTAAAATACAAATCTGGTCATGTCATTCCCTGGCTTCAGGATTATCTATAACTTAACTCCCTATTGCCTACAGATTAAAGTGCTAACTCCTTAGCAAGATCTTTTCCAGCCTCCATCCCTACCTCCCCATTACATGCATCCTAATGCCCTAGTGATCATGAAGATGCAGGGCTAGGCAATGTTTTGTTCTGTTACACATAATGTCACTCTGAGTCAGAGCTGCTTAACGGCCCTACTGTGAGAGTTATTGCTTTCGGGGATATATCTTGTTATCCCTAAATCCATCCCCTTAAAAAAATACATTGTCTAGAAATGTTCTTATGGTGAGGCTATAAGCAGAGGTCCCTGTGCCAAGAATCAGAATCACAAATTTCTAGGTAATTATTATGACTCCTTCTTGTGCAGATGAGGAGACTGCTGGTGGTTGCACAATTGGGAGAAGTTGGAGGCAGAGCTCAAGCTCAGTTCTTCTGATTCCAAGTTTAGTGCTTTTCCCACTCTGATAAATGTTTTTTGGCTACGATGAATGTTTTTAATTTCTCATGCCTTCATTCAAATTTGTAATTGGGCTCTAGGTAATTTAATAGTCAGATAATTTGAATTATTTAGTTGGACACTGGTTTTCACCAGTCCCTGATTTTGCAGTTAATGAGGCTTTATTGTATTGTCAGCAAATAAGAATCATTACCAAGACATTCCTTTTCCATGGAAACACTGCTATTGAGCACTGCAATAACTAATATTAAGAAGGAAGTCTAGGAAGATCATCTTCCATGTACCCTGATTATCTCTGATGGCTTGTCTTCGCTCTCTGCTTGGATGACTTTTCTAGCAGCATTTCTCCCATCTTCCCAGCTCTGGGGTGGATTGTTCAAGAGTGAGGCACAAATCTGCTGATGGACAGAGAATGGGTTTCATTCACAAGTGATGCCTCACTCCCTTTCCTTGCCTCCCCTCCTGCCTCCCTCTCCTCACTCCCCATCTCCTATGATACATCATAGATCTGCTGCAAAGCAAAGCTGAAAGGAGAAAGGAGAATGTGTTGGTATTGGTTCCTGGACTGTCATGCCCCACCCATATGCGAATCTAACCTTTTTGATATTTCAGCATTATAAACCCAAAGACAAGATTTCAGCAGGAAAATATTTACTAAAGGCTTTCTCCTTTATAATCTATTGATTTTATTATCCTCACCACTTTGGTTGAATGTCAGTTTTACCCTGAAGACTGCTATTGCGCATTTGAGCACATTTTTTTTTATGCCATTCAAAATATTAGTGTTGGAAGTGCATAAAGTTTGAGTCTTGCAATGTTGCTATTTAAAGTTTATTTTTCCTATTTGAATAATGCTGATAATTTGCCATGGTCCTCAGGGCCAGTAGGCAAAGTCCAGGCAACAAAGAGCGGAAGCTAAAAGACCATTTCTTTTTTGTTCTCCCATTAAGTACAGTAATATGCAGCTCATTAAATATGGGGCAGGCTTTCCCACTTAACCTTTGGAACCAGAAGCACCTGATTATCACTATCATTTAACTAGAAGCCAGAATCCTCTCTCCTTTGATCATTTCCATTCCAAATGTCCAACCCATGCCAATTTGTACATTAACAGCCTCAAAGCTGGCTATCTCAGGCTGTCCCGTCCATCTATGCTCAGTCCCCAGGGGCTTTGGGAGATAACTTCAGGATTCTTCTCAACTTTCTTCATATTCCTCTCCTCCCTCCATTGCCACCACCTCAATCTCAGGATCCAAAATCTGTTCTTCCCTTAATAAAAGCTCAAATGTTTTGTAAGGTTTTCACAAGGCTGCAGAGTCGATTAATGGAATCACATTTTCACACAGTGTAAATGGTTCCCTGGGAGGCCATGAATGACATGTGGAAGATGCATGAACCCTCTCGTGCTACCAAGGGACCCTTTAGCAGGAACTTTCTAAATTGCCAAATCACCAACAGTAATGATACAGCTGATGTCTCTCTTTTTCATATTTAACAAAGAATTTATGTTGTAAATGACTCTTAGGCTGATTATCCTGGCTTTTGGGAGAGAGTTTTACAGTCTGTCTGTGTCAGGCTTTCTATATTGTGACTCATTTCATGCCTGGCCCCTCACCTACCTCCCACCTAGCCTCTCCTAACTGCATCCCCATAACCCACTCCAGACCCTCCCTCTGGCTGCCCATCCCAGGAGGTTCTGTGTGTTCCCAGGCCAGCCCCTTAGATTGTTATCCTTAGATTGTCTGCAGAAGGGGCATCACTTTCATGGTGCTTCCACTCAAGGACTGAAACTAAGCCCAGTTACATGTGATGTTGTCTTTAGGATCCTCCTCCCCCTATAGCTGTTCCTCCTTTAAATGGCATGTCCTTGGGCACCTAAGGAGTGCCTGATAGTGAAAATGCTTGGCTGCTAACAGAAAGGTTGGAGGTGGGAGTCCACCCAGAGGCACCTCAGAAGAAGGCCTGGTGATCTACTGAAAAATTATCCATTGAAAACCCTATGGAGCGCAGTTCTACTCTGACCCACATGGGGTCATCATGAGTTGGAATTGACTCAGTGGCATCCGGTTTGGGTTTTGGTTAGGGCAGCTACAGTATTTGATCTCTCCTCTGCTCCCCTTCTCTCAAAATACCCTGTTACCAGTCCACTCCTGTCTCAGTGTGAATGCGTGACTGGTAAGATTAAATGATCAAAGACCACTCCACAATGCTTTTAACTGTTGTTGGATAAGCAAAAGGAATTGCAGGTCATGGAGTAATTTCTGACAACCAAAAGTTAGGTACTGGAGATGGATTTGGGGAAATAAGCTGCCTTTTCAAGAGTCCTGCAGATGGCTCCCCATCATGGCCCATCTGTAAGGTTGGCTCAGCTTCTCACCTTTCCGTGGAGTGTGCCCAAATGTGGACCCAGGTTGGCCCGCTAGCTTTGTCGCAGACTCATCTCTTAGTGCATGGGAGCTGCTGCCCACCGCCCTGCGGAGCCTGGACAGCCCGACCTGGGGCTGCCATGGATTGATGGACTGGCCCAGGTCAGCAGTCCCAACTCCCTCCTCTTCTGCTAGTCTGCACAGATGAGTTTTTCCTTTTCCCAGTTCAGTTTCCCTGCCTGTAGCCTGTGGAAATGAATGGGAAGAGAGGAGTAGCCTGAGATTTTCATCACCTGCTCAGTACTCTCCCCATTAGCATAAATAAGTGAAGGTGACAGCAAAGGCCTGCTTCCTGACTGAACCACAAATGTGTTCAGTTTTTAATCATGGAGGGTTTACAATGTAAGGATGAGATTTAAGTTATTTTCTGGGACATTTGTGGAATCAACCCATAAACAGCAGCTGAGAGTATAGGTTGAGATTTAATAGCACAAGCTTAGAAATAGGACATAAAATAATTGCATTTCTGGCCCAACTACTTGATTACTTTAAAATTTTGGCCAAGTTACCAAATCCCTCTGAACCTGTTTCTGCAACCATAAAATGGGAATGTTGTTGTTAGTTGCCTTCAAGTCGGCTCCGACTCGTGGAGACCCTGTGTACACCAGAACAAAACATTGGCCAGTCCTGCACCGTCTTCACGATCATTAGTATGTTTGAGTCCATTGTTGCGGCTGCTGTGTGTTTTGAAGGGGTTCACCTTCCAGCACTATATTAGACAATGTTTTCTTGTGATCCATAGAATTCTCATTGGCCAATTTGTGGAAGTAAATCACCAAGTCTTCCTTCCTAGTCTCTCTTACTCTGAGAGCTCTGCTGAAACCTGTCCACCGTGGATGTCTCTGCTGGTATTTGAAATACTAGTGACATAGCTTCCAGCATCATAGCAACACACAAGCCATCACAGTACAACAAACTGTCAGATAAGTGGTGGATAAAATTGTGATAATAATGCCTAATTTACACAGGTTTTGGTGAGATTAAATGATATAATGACTCTCAAGTTCTTAGCACAGCACTTGCTTCTTAGCACAGTACTCAATAAAGAGTTCTGGTAATGGTGATGGTA
Source organism: Trichechus manatus latirostris (assembly GCF_000243295.1). NCBI lineage: Eukaryota > Metazoa > Chordata > Mammalia > Sirenia > Trichechidae > Trichechus > Trichechus manatus. The sequence continues at coordinate 2,933,290 of NW_004444085.1, forward strand.
CTGATGGTGGTAACGTTAGTAAATAGTAATCAATATGGTATAATAATAGTATATTCCATTAACCTTCTCAGGCCTGTGATTCTGTCGTCAGAGTTCAACTTACATATGAGAAGCTGAAAACTGAAAAACAAAACACAGCAAACTGCAGGCTCTACAGACTTGGCATGTTCTCGGTGCCAGGCTCCTGTGTGGATGGCCCTGTCCGTGTGCAGTCCACAGCCCCCTCAGGACGCTAACGTGGATGGCCCTGTCCCATGTGCAGACCACAGGCCGATGTCACTCGCAGACTGTAGTGTAGGCACACTGATAGGCAGAATTCTTCAAAACAGGTCCACTTTGTCTAGATGACATCTAAGCTCCCCGTGGGCAGGGACTTCTGCTTGTTTTGTATACTCGTGTATCCCTGTTCTTATTGTTAGTTGCCATCAAGTTGGCTCCAACTCATGGCAACCTTATGTACAACAGAACAGAACATTGCCCAGTCCTGCATCATCCTCATGATCGTTGGTATGTTTAAGGCCATTGTTGTAGCCGTTGTGTCAAACCATCTCATTGAGGGTCTCCTTTGCCATTGCCGGCCCTCTACTTTACCAACCATGATGTCCTTCTGCAGCGATTATTCCCTCCTGATGATGAATCCAAAGTAAGCAGGCAGGAGTCTCAGACAATATTCTGTGATCCATATGGTTTTCACTGGCTACTTTTCAGAAGTAGATTACCAGGCCTTTCTTCCTAGTCTGTCTGAGTCTGGAAGCTCCTCTGAAACCCATCCACCATGGGTGACCCTGCTGGTATTTGAAATTATGGTGGCATAGCTTCCAGCATCACAGCAACATGCAAGCCACCATAGTAAGACACAACAACAGACCTGTGGTATGATGTATCCCTAGTGCTTATAATAGTGCCTGACCCAGAGCAAGCATTCACTAAGTACTGTTGAATTAGTAAATAAACTACTTCATCTGGTGTCAAGGTCCTATACTTTATCCCTAGTGGCTTTTCATTTTAATTTCTCACTACTACTCAAATTCTTTACTCAGACCAGACTGATGAACTCATTGTTCTTACCCCAGAAATAAATCTTTCCAGTTGTGAACTTCTTCAGATCATGGCTTCACTCTAGATTCTACTGCTATCCCAACCCCTGACAACATAGATTATATGACTCCTTCAAAGCCCAAATGGATCCCATTACCTCCGTGTAGCCTGACCACCCCACTCCCATCCCCTAGCCCAGAAGTCACACCTCCCTCTCATAAATATCTATACAGCTCCATCTTTACATTGTAGTTAACTTACATGATCATTAACAAAAATAGGGATCATAACAGCTCCTTAACCGTGGAGCATTTTGTGAGAATTAACTGAAATGATACACTTAAAGTATTTAGAAAGTGCCTGGAAACTTGTAAGCTTTCAATAACATTAGCTATCATTACTATTAACCAATACGTAGTCAATAAAAATATTGACCCCTTATCCACAAGGGCTTATAGATTATTGTGTGTGTGTAAAAATATATATCATATATATGTATGTATATATACTACATACGTATCACATATATATAGAGAGAGAGAATTTAAAAAAAAAAACTGTACAGATTGTACCTATAAAAAAGGAACAGCTTATAAGTGTTTTGGAGTCTGGGGAAAAAACCACAGGCTCAGATGTTTGGGAAGCCTTCATAAAGGACCTGGCATTTGAACTTTGTAGAGAAAGAAACAGGAGTTTTACTTATCTGCCCTCTTTAATGCAAGCTCAAGTAGACAGAAATAGTGTTAACACATATTTATAAACATCATACTACCTACCACAGGCCCTTGGACATAGTAACCACTGAGTAAAAGGGTATTAACTGAAGGTGTAGATTGCTTATACTATGAGATTTCTGTGTCCTTGAGGTTGGGGGAAATGTCTGACATTAATTTTGAAAGCAACAATACAACTTGGCCCACGTGCTCAAAAAGTACTCTTTAAGTTAAATAGCTTGGTCTATATTTAGATGAAGGAGCCCTGGTGGTGCAAGGATTACGGGCTCAGCTGCTAACCAAAAGATTGTCAGTTGGAACCCACCTGGTGGCTCTGCAGGAGAAAGGTCTGGTGATCTGCTTCCATAAAGATTATACCCAAGAAAATCATATGGGGCAGTTCTGCGCTGTCACAGGGCAGCACTGACTTGATGACACTCAACAACAACAACAATATTTAGATGCGTTTAAACATCGTAGAAGATTGAATAAACTTCTTACAGCCGGATGGACATACCCTAGAGTTTGAATTTATAACATGCATCTCAGATGTGAGCTTGTTTTTTAGTCCTTTAGCTCCTTCTACTATAAACCAAGTGCCAGTTGGGGAGAAAATCAAGTTATTTTCACGGTCTGATTAGTTGGGTTTATAGTAACCAAAGGTGACTGTGTATATTAAATCCCAAGTGATTAAAACAAAGAAAATTCCTAGTGCTAAATTAGACAGTAAGTATATGCCTCCCTACGTGAATTCTAAGTTTCTCTCTAGCTTCTAACACTCCATGTAATCAATGGAAATGTCATTTACATACCAAATTTGTTTTAACCATGAAAAACTACATATAGCTGCAATCATGTATGTGATTTAATTAAAAAACAATCACTTAAAATAGCTGCGGTGAAGTAGAGGCAGTGTTGTGGTGAGAGTAGATGAGGGAAGTGGGTTGTTGAAGGAATGGAAGGATACAGAGCAGAAAAGCTTGAAGGCTTGGTCTTTCTGGACTTTTCCAAACCCAAAGAACTTTTGTTTAATCTCTCAAAAATTCCTCCAAGTCCATAACAAGAAAACTTGTGTCCCCTGTAGCAGATGTTCTTCTCTCTGACGGAGATGATTATTCATGATTTTTCTTCCTTCAACTTTTAAAACCAGAAAAACTAGAGGTCATAGTCCAGTGCAAAAACATTCTATAAAATCCTGCATCGCAAAACCCATGTTTAAAGTGATGTGAGTTTACCAGTAAGCTACGTATGCGTGTCTAAGAACAAAAGTATTTTGGTCTCATTTATGTGAGATGTCTAGAATAGGTAAATGCATAAAGACAAAAATACGTTAGTGGTTACCAGAGGCTGGGGGAGGAAGAAGTTATTACTTAAGGGATACTGAGTTTAGGTTTGCGGTGATGATTATACAACATAATAAAAGTAGCTAATGTCACTGAATTGTACATTTAAAAAATGGTTAAAAATGGCAAATTTTTTATATGTACTTTATTATAATAAAATTATTTGTTGAAGTATGTTAGGCCTTCGAACAACAATTAATAACCAAATGATCACGAAAGGATGAGGAGGGGAGAAAAATTTGCAATGAATATTACCCCAGCACCACCCACTGTAAGGCCAGCTTTCAGAAATAGGATAGTGAAGCTTTTAATGGAGGTGAACTGTTCCTAACTGCAAAGGTAATCACAATGAAGTAAATATGCTTGATGTTATAACGCACAAGAAAAGACTTCTTAATGCAGTCACAGGATATACTGGCCCTGGTGCCGCAGTGGTTAAGAGCCTGGCTGCTAAACAAAAGGTAGGCAGTTGGAATCCATCAGCTGCTCCTTGTAAACCCTATGGGGCAGTTTTACCCTGTCCTATAGGGTTGCTGTGAGTCAGAATTAGCTCTAGGGCAATGGGTGGTTTTTTTTGTTTGTTTGTTTTAACATCAATGAGATAAATTTTAACCAGTTAACTAAAAATGTCTCTATATTTTAGGTACTTCTCCACCCAAAGTTTGAAAGAAAAAAAAGTTGAAGAAATCTTTGCTTTTTTTCTTTTAATATTTACCTTTATAAGAAGTTAATTAAGAAATACACTTAATATAAATATCAAGGACCGCATCTCCCCCCACACACACAGAAAAAAAGGAGTATAGGAGGGGAAATGTTAAAAAAAATCCGCAGGGAGCCTGCCTGGGGTTTGGAGTTGGGACAGAGCAGCCTCCAGGGGCTTAGCATCAGGTCCTCCCCATAATGCCCTGGGGCTAGGGTGGGTAGTACCTGGTGAAGAGGATGCAGAGGCACCCCCTAGTGACAGTCTGTGACACGTCCCAGTACTGTTTCTCAGCTCCAGCTGAGCACCATGTTCTTACCAAGAGCAATCGCTGAATTTGTCTTTCCTCAAGGACGTCTTTGCGTGAGAGTTAGGTACACCAGAAACTTCAAAAAGCAGTCATCCAGGTTGAACTTTGAAAACATTATGCTGAGTGAAATGAGTAAGACACAGAAGGACAAATATTGTATGATCCCATTTAATATGAAATATCTAGATGAGGCAAATGCATAGAGACAAAAGCGTGTTAGTGGTTATCAGAGGCTGGGGGAGGGGGAATGGGGAGTAATTACTTAAGGAGTCCAGAGTTTCTGTTTGCACAACATGGTGAATGTAATTAATGTCACTGACTTGTACACATAAAAATGGTTAAAATGGCAAGTGTTATATATATTTTATCACAATAATAATAATTTTTAAAACATTAAAAAATTAGTCCAGGAGCAGCCAAATCCCCATCTTTTCACTGATCTAAAATCAGCTGTCACAAAAGCCAGTAACTACACGGTGATTTATCTGTATTTCTTGTTGCATATTTGAATCCACAAAACACTGAAAGCAAAAATGAAACATTCTTTAAGTGATGCCCGGATAATGGCTATGTGTGTAGGAAGGATTCTGTTTGCTGGCCAGCAAAACTGTGCAGGGAATGGATACGGGAGACCTCCAGATGCCCCGGCCACAGGCCCACACACAGACGCTGCCCCAGGTCTGACATCCCCGGGTCACACACAGATGTGTGGATCAGCTGGTAATCTGAACTCCGTTGCACATATTAAGATCAGCTGGGAGCTATGTTGCAAAGCCATTTGCTATTGATAATAAAGTAACAGATTTTGTGCACTATTTGCTTTTCTTTAATTTGATTACCAGATTTGATTTGCCTTTCTTATAATAAATGCCTTACCTTCTCCATTACTCAAATAATGCTGTTGCTGTAACCTGCAGCCCGAAATAGCAGTGGCTCAATAAGAATAGAACCCCACCCGTCACAACAACTGGGTGATTCAGGGGTCCTGCACCCCCTATTTAGTGGCTCCTACCTGGAGTTCTCCACTGAAACCTCTGTATCCGGCCAGGGTATGAGGGAAGGGAGGGACTCAGAAAAAAATGCTGAGAACAAATGGTGAAGAAAAAATAAACTAGTTCTTTTTCTGAATTGTTTACCCTTTAGCCAGTCATTTGTGTGCCTTCCAGGTAATCTTTGAAAATTCCATTTATTCATACATTCGTTCATTCAAGATGTACATCATTATTGATGACACACATGATCACACATAGTACTATGGCAGGGGCAAGAAAACTCAAAAGAAATAGAGGGCATGATCCCCTCTGGTGAATGTATCATTAAGTTGGAGACTTACGCCATGATGTTGCCTACTCAATTCTGACTCCTAACGCCCCTGTAGGGCAGAGTAGAACTGCCCCATAGGGTTTCCAAGGCTGTAATCTTTATGGAAGCTGACTGCCACATCTTTCTCCTGCAGGGCAGCTGGTGGGTTTGAACTGCCAACCTTTCAGTTAGCAGCCGAGAGCTTAACCAGCATGCCACCAGGGCTCCTTATTATGTCATTACAGACATGGAACTATTAGGTAACCATGCAGAACAAAATAAAAATTGATCTCCAAATGGATGTTGTAGGAGTTCTGGGACAAGCTAAACACAGTGACGAGTAATAACAAACCTCCAAATGGTGGTGGAGCGGGGGGAAAGCGAGTCATTTATAGCTGAGGACAGACTTGTAAGAGACTGGAAGTGAGGTCAGACACAAAAGATTAGGAAACAGGTTACTGAGTCCAAGCTTAGAGTCAGGTGTGTGCTAGGTGCATTGGGAACCCACCGTTAAAGTCTGCTCCCATGAGGTGCTGCAGTAACCATTAACCTTGACACCAGCCTGGCCGCATCTGCAGTCCCCCCCAGAGATCCCCAGGAGTGGTGGCAGGCACCATGGCCCCACATTACTGCTCTCACAGCTGGCAGCTGCTCCCAGGCTTCCTATGGAGGCAGTGGGGGTGGGGAACCTCTTGATAAGCGATTTCACTGTATTGCTTTGTTCCCTTTGAGGCAGTCTCTGACAGTCACAAGGTCCTTGTCACTCTTGGAGAGGACTAAACAACACAGTTCACCTGAAGTCCCACTGGCCCTTGCATTCCTTGCCAAGCTGAGTGAGTCGAGGAACCCTTCATCTGTGGAAATGCTGAAATCCAAGCCGAAATGTGATTTGTTCTGCTTCGGCATTTCCTCAAATGACTCCATTAGGGAGTGGATGTGGCTCAGGGCTAATTAGTTCATAATGGGTGCAAAGCATCCTGGAGTGCAGGCCTGAAGGCTACCAAGGGAGCCGGGCTGGGCCAGGCGCTCACACAGGGCCTCTGTGTGCAGTTTGCTCCTTCTTAAGATGATAGTACACATTCAGTCATTTTTTATTGGTGGCATCATTTTTTATTATAAATGGAGCAGTTCCAATCTGAACCCACAGAAGAAACTAAACTTGTGACATTTCTTGAAGAGCAAATGCTGCTTTTTCTCAAAGCAATTGGTTAAGAGTTCAGCATGGAGGGTCTGAGTCTAGCCTGCTGGGTTTCAATCCTGTCTCTGCTACTTTCTGGCTGTGTAACTTTGGCTAAATTGCTTCAACTTTTTAAGCCTCGGTTTCCTCAGTAGTTAAAAAGGATAATATTAGTAGCTTCGTTGTAAGGACTAAACTGAATAATATGTATAAAGGGATCAGTACAGTGCCTGGCAATTTATAAGTCTCTGCTATTATTATTTTCCACCACTACCGGTCAGTTTGTCTGCTGTGGTGGCTTTCGTGTTGCTGTGATTCTGGGAGCTATGTCACCTGTATTTCAAATACCAGCAGGGTCACTCATGGTGAACAGGTTTCAGCAGAGCTTCTAGACTGAGAGAGACAAGGAAGAAAGGCCTGGCAATCTGGTTCCAAAAATTAGTCAGTGAAAACCTTCTGGATTACGGAAGAACTTTGTCGGATTCACATGCTTTGGACACATCATCAGGAGGGATCAATCACTAGAGGAAGACATCATGTTTGGTAAAGTAGAGGGCCAGTGAGGACGAGGGAGTCCCTTGGTGAGTTGGATTGGCACAATAGCCACAATGATGGACTCACACATGCTGATGATCATTAGGTGACGTAGGATCAGGCAACTAACATTTCATTCTATTATACATGTGTTCACCATGAATCGGAGTTGACGGCAGCTATCCATCTGTGTATTATTATTTGGGATTTTATGTCTGTAAGGGAAGTTAAGATTTACAGCCTAGGAAACCCTACGGGGCATTTCTGCTCCGTCCTATAGGGTCACTGTGAGTTGAAATCGACTCAACGACAGTGGGTTGGGTTTGGTGCTCCATAGGCCAGCCCCGGGTGGCACAAACGGTTTGTGCTCCACTACTAACCTAAAGGTTGGCAGTTTGAACCCACCTAAAGATGCCATAGAGAAATGGCCTGGCCATCTGCTCCTGTAAAGATTACAGATAAGAAAGCCCTATGGAGCAGTTCTACTCTGTAACACTGGAGTCACTGTGAATCAGAATCAATGGGTTTATTTTATTTTATTTTAATTTGGTGCTCCATAGGAGTTCTTCCTTCATGAGACAGGAAGACTCTTGTAGTTGCCAAGCCTCACCTATGCATGCAGCCCTGCTTGGATTTGGTGTGAAGATGTTGTTGTTGAATGAAAATTCAATTCATTTAAAGGAAGCGTGGAGAGGCTGACTTTTTAAGATACTAAGTCATCTCTTAGGCCTCTTACTATTGGTCTAGCCTCACCCCCTGCCAGGTGTTCCTTGAAGTCAGGTGCAGGCTGTACCCCCTTACCCTCCTCCATCTCCTCTAGAGAGACCACAAGGGGGAGCGGAAAGAGCACAGGTAATGTCAGACTTCCCCGCACTTACTGGCATTACACCTTGAGGAAGTGATTTGTTTTTGTTGGGGCCTTATCTTTAAAATGGGAGAATGGTACCTATCTTTCATTATACTAGGGAGGACCAAGCATATTGTAGTAAAAGCTTCCGCCTTGTGTTTTACACCTGATGGATAGTCAATAAATGGTAGCTGTTTCACATTGAGATTATTATTTGGGGCACCAAGTGAAGAGTAATGAATCAGTTCATCTTTCCACTCAAATTAAGAAGTTGGGTTCTCCTAAGACTTATAGGAATTAACAAAATTTATGCTTCTGTGAAAAACAGACATTCCCTTTTTGAAGCCTGAGGTTGGAAAAGTAGTGTTGTGTGCTGAATGGTGGCCCCAAAAATGATATGATATGTTCACGTCCTAATCTTCAGAACCTTGGAGTGTTACCTTATTTGGAAGAAGGATCTTTGCAGAGGTAATTACCTTAACGATCCTGAGATGAGGAAATTATCTTGAATTACCAGGGTGGGCACAAAATCTAATGACAACAGTCCTTAGAAGAGCCACACAGAGAAGACTGATAGAGAAGATAAACAGAGGAGAAGACAGACAGGGGAGGAGACTGACAGAGGAGAAGACAGAGGTGAAGGCAAAATGAAGACAAAGGCAGAGATTGAAGTTATGTGGCCACAAGCCAAGGAAGCCCGCAGCCCTCAGAAGCTGGGAAAGACAAGAAAGGATTCTCCCTAGAGTCTTCAGAGTTAGAGCAGCTCTTCAGTAACCTTGGTTTCAGACTTCTGGTTTCCAGAACAGTGAGAAACAATTTCTGTTGTTTTAAGCCACTTAGTTTATAGTAATTTGTTATGCCAGCCGCAGGCAACTAATATCCAGTGTGTCTAGTGACATGTGCCCTGGCCCTCTCTGGACCTCAGTTTCTAGGTCATGAAAGGACAAGCAGCCTCTAGGATTCATCTCTAAAGTGCTAGGACTCCAGGACATTTTGAGGGTAGTGAAACTGTCCTGCAGTCATGATGAACACATGACACACATTTGTCAAAACCCAAATGTAAAAGCCAAAGGGTGAACCCTAATGTAAACTATGGACATCAGTTAATAATAACCCATAATAAACTATCTTTAAATTTAAACAGACTTGTAGTTTTTTTACTATGACAAAATCTAAAACTGCTCTAAAAAATAAAGTGTATTAGAAACATGCTGTGGCTCTGTGGCTAGCGTCTGGAGATCACAGTTTCATGGGTTGGGGTGCTGAGCCAGGGGAGCCCTCGCGGACACGGAGGAGCCTTGCACAGCTCTTTGTAAACAGTTGGCCATCCACACACTCCAACCGGAAAAGCTTAAGCAATTAAAGAAGGGAGAATAATACTTGTTCATTATACCCACCTAGGGAAAGCCTAATTTGTATGGCGTTTATTATTTATGGGGTTTTCCATATTTGTATATAGCACAGTTTAAAAGCTAATGAGCACTTACAGTCACAGCCAGAGCAGCATGAACCGTTGGACGTGCACAGGGCTGTGCTGTCCCTGCACTCGCTATTGCTGACTGGAGGAGTAAAAAGGGAACTTTACTGTTTTTGTGGCAGATTGTTTTGTTTGCAGGAGGCAGGTCTGTTTTCACAGATTTGGGTGCTTATTTGTTGATGAACATGTTTTATTGCCTACAAATGGGATTTTAAAACACTATCTCTTTATCTGTGAACTGTTTGCATGTTTGTTTATCAGTGATAACATCTACACAATATCAAAACATGCCTATTGAAAAAGTGGAAATCAACTCCATCACTCAAATGAACTGTCTGCACCAACTTATGGATAAGCCAATGCTTTGTTTTGGCTACATATATATTTAGTTAATGCCTACAGGTACAGAAGGGACTGGGGGAAATAATAATAAAAATAACAATAATAATAATAACTACAGTTTTTGAGCATTTAAAATGCATTAATAAATTTATTCCTCACAAAAACATCGTCATATAAAAACTAAGAGGACTGTTTTTGAAAGTAGGAAAATGGGGGCACAGAGGTTTTAAGTACCTTAAACAAGCTAGCAAGTAGCAGAGCTGGGATTTAAATCAGGCTTCTCTGGCTGCAAAGCTTAGGATCACCACCATCCACCCTGTCTCCTAATAAAAGGGGACAAAGTGACGCCATATACAGGAAAAGGGCAAAATTGCAGCAACGGAACCAGGTAAAACTAGAAGAGAAGGAACAAACCACATCCTCTGGGTTAAATCCTCTTTGCTTGTTGTTATCTTCCTTGCTTTGATAGAGAGTGATAGACTCATTTTAGGTAAACAGAACAACTAGGGTATATTAACATGATGTGTTTTCCAGTGTAGGGTGTGTGCAATGAGTGTGTGTGCAAGTATGTGTGTGAGAGTATAAGTGAGTGTGTGAGAGAATGTGTGAGTGTATATGTGTATGTGACTGTGTGTGTGTGTTTGAGACAGAGAGACAGCCTGTGTGAGAGCAGAAAGGTGAGAGGGAGGGGCTGTCTCGTGAGCAGCAGGGAGCATTTGGGCCAGGAGAGGACCCTGAGATGTGTGGAGTATTTAGATATTGCAACACTGAGCACCACAAATTGTCTAATGTGTGCAATTCCCCTCTCTCTCCTTCAGAACTCGCTGTCAGAAAGAGGGAGAAACAGAGAGATATAGTGGAAATCTTTTCCCATGGAAAGGTTATCTGCTGTAGCACAGATCAGGCTATTTGCCAGAGGGTAAAACTGGAGGTTAATCCCTTAGAATGTGGCCTCCCAATCAATTTAAAATAATGTTTCATTCTTTCCCGAGGGTTTGGGCAAAAAACCGAGATGAATAATGATGGCAGTGTGTGCTGTGATGTAGGGAATCCTGTGGAGGGATTCACCTCCCTTGCTGGGAACTGCTGCCAAGCCTCCAGCCCACCCCTCCCCCCACTACTGGGAACCCGCTTTGAAAAGGTACCGGGGTGAGAGTCAGTTGTCCCTTCTCTACTTCTGCTTAGAAAGTCAGAGGCCTAGTCTTTGTGTCTTTCAGGAATTTGCCGACTCAGTATACCAGCTGGTCACACAGAAGTTCCAAGAGTTGACAGTCAACTTGACTTCCATGCACGCCCGCCACAAAGCCCTGGCAGGAATCGTCATGACCAAAGGTAATCTGCCTCTCCTTTTTCCTGTAGGAGTTTTAATCTGCCAGGAAAGGAGATTTAGTGTTTGCTTGATCATGGGAACACAGGGATTCTCTCTTCCACACAAAAATATTTTTTAAAAAACTAAAAATAGAATACAGAGAGAAAAGTGACAAAAGTGTATTACCAGCAAACAAAAAATATTGACAATGTTCATATAATTATGCATATTAAAAACCATCTCCGTACAAGCATCACACTGCTTCCATGATGAAAGCTGAAATAAGCACCTGACCGGTCTCCTTCCCATTAGGTGTTTTTCCTCATTCTCAAGGAGAACGTATAATGTTGGTATTTTTAAAAACTGGAATCCAAGGTTAGATAAGGCCACCAAATAAGTCACTTGAGATTGATAGGTGAGATCAAATTTCCTCCCTCTTCTCTGTCACCACCAATAATTCTGTCAACTTCAAAAGCGAGTGTGTTCATCCTCCCAGCTGCTGTGCCTAAGGAACCAGGGAAATGGAGCGGACTTCAACAAGTGAATGACCGTACCAGGAAAATGACCTTTCTGAGGGGACTTTTGTTGTCTAATCTCTAATCTAACTCTCCGTAGGCCAAATGGCATTTCTGAGCTGGCTCCAGCACAGACTCAGTGTGTATCACTTACTCAATGGGAGCTGCTCTGCACAAGGCTTGAGTTGAGGGAGCAGGGGAAGGGAAGGGACAGAAGAGGACAACTTGGAGAACAGTGCTCCAGCTCTTCTTGTAGAGGCTTTCCCTTCATATTTCTTTTCTAAGCCATGACAGGCCCCTCCTAGTCCTTCTTCTACCCTGCTGTTCCTGCCTGTGGCCCTGTCCTTTTAATTACTTGTCTTCCTTATCATTCTTTTGGTTTTACCTCTTCTTCCCTGTCATCTTCTTCCTTCTCTTACTTTTCCTCCATCCCCACACTGGTTTCCTCTGCCACAGAAATTCAGTCCTATCCAGAGAATCTAATTAGCTGGAAAGTCCTAAGTTCCCTTCCATTGGAGGTGTAAACTACCCCGTGAATTCAACCACTGTCAAGATTCTCCCTCCCCACTCCAGAAGATGAACTTATGTTCAAAGTCAAAGTCTGAAGATAAGCCAGCTCCAAAATGCTCACAGTGGTCAAGCTCCATCCTAGGAAGCAAGAGTTGTAGAGCCAGGCAGAAAACAGTCAATACTGTGATCAAGGTGGTGGCCACTTTAATGAAACTGGTTGGGAGAAGCTGATAGTTGAATTTCAGCAATCAATTTTGGTATCTAAGCACTAACCTATTAATAATAACTAACCAGGAGGTTATTTGAATTCTGGTGTTTCTATTCCAAAAGCTTTGCATAAGTTTGTAGTGATGTAGCGGAGAATGATTATTATAAAAATAATCACCTGCTGGGTTAAATTTCACAACCACTGTCACACACACACACTCAAACACACATTCATGGACACATTTTTTCTCTGCATGTGTAGACAAAGGCTACTACTTGAAAAACAGCATTTACCTGATGTCCAAAAATTTGTATATTAAAAAATCAATGATTGGCATATTTTCCTGCCATTATAGGCCTCCCAGGGGGCTTCTCCAATATTGTCAAATGCAAGAACTTTGGAGTAGGTGCAGAAATACTCAAGACACTGTCTTACTTTCAGCACAAGAACGTATTACTTAACCTTTTCTTTTTTGGCATTTTGGTAAAGTGGAAATAAAAATGCCTACCTCAAGTATTATTTGGTGAGTAAGTTATATTAAAGGCTTTCAAAGGTAAAAATTATTAGTATAATTTTCTAAGAGTAATTCAGGTCTGTTGATGATACCGTTGTATTTGGTGCTCTGCATACTACATAAACCATTAATATTTGCCATTTTAATGTATTTGATAATATTTGCCTCTTTCTAGATAATGAAATAGTATAAATTTAGGACTAAGAGTTAACCTCAGTCAAGACTATAACTGTTGGATGTAGCCATTCATTTACCAGTCAGCAGCAGTCACTAATTGGATTCATCTATTCTTGGGACACTGTTCTACAAGCATAAGGGGACACAGAGAGAAGACATAGGTCCTGCCTTTCAAGGCATAACAATCTAGTTAAGGAAACAATGGGAGGTGATACTGTTCAGTGGTTAAGAGTGTGGATTCTAGCACCAGACTGTCTAGGTTAGAATCCCAGCTCTCTTTGCAACTAGCTTTGTGAACTTGGGCCAATAACTTAACCGCTCTAGGACTCAGTTTTCCCACGTTGAAACGGGGTTGATAGTAATACGTATCTAATAGAGTTGTTGTGAAAATTAAATATGTTAATATATGTAAAGCACTTAGAAAAATATCTGTTGTTAGCTGCTGTCAAGTCAGCCCCGACTCATGATGACCTCATGCACAAGGAGATCAGACCATTGTGGTCCATAGGGTTTTCATGGGCTGATTTTTCAAAGGTAGATCAGTGGGCCTTCTTTCCTAGTCCATCTTACTTTGGAAGCTCCGCTGAAACCTGTTCAGCATCACAGCAACACTCACGCCTCACTTACAGATGTGTGGTGGCTGTGCAGGAGGTGCATTAACCAGGAATTGAACCCAGTTCTCCATACATGGAAGGTGGGAATTCTACCACTGAACCACCCCGCCCTCAGAAAGATGCCTAGCCCCTAATAATACCATATCAATGTTAGTTATTATGAATAATAGCATTCATTTATATATATATGTATTTACTGAATACTTATTATGTGTTCGAGACTATTCTAGGTACTGAGAATAACAGCAGAGAACAAAATAGACTACGACCTTGCCGTAATGAATCTTATATTCTAAAGGGGGAAGGGGTCATAAAGAATAATTTAAATCTAATGTTTAAAAAAAACTATAAAAGAATTACGTACACAGTGATACCCAGCAAGATCACAAAGAAAAACTTGGGTAAGTTTAAAACTTGGGCTGTCACATAGACTCTTTTGCCATAGATTACAGGATGATTTAGTTTAAATTAACTTCTTGGGACGGAGCTTCCAACAGGAGACAGAACAACCGGTAACTGGCGATATACGCTTTCCCACCCCCCACCCTTCTTCACCCCACTCGACCTCCTGTGCTTCACGCGGCCACAGTCTCTTGGCCGGGAAGCACAGCTGCTTGGATTCCACCTGCCCACACTGGCTGACTCCCTGAGTGCCATTTGTTGACTGCTGGTGTTGCTTTTTCCTGCTTCTTTTGATTTCTTCCTTACCTCTCACTACCTCCCCCTCCTTTCGCTCAAATACCTGGCTCCGTGAGCCATCTTTGCTTCTTCCTGAGGGGCTGTGGAGCTCCTTTTGAGTGTAGAACTGCTTCCCGGTCTGTGCTGCCACGCTGGTGGGATCCTGGGGCTTTCTTTTTTTTGTTAATTTGTTCGTTTTGAATTGTTTCTTTTCTTTCTCTTTTCTCGAGTTGGGAGCCTTTTCTGGCCGGGCAGTGCTACACAGCTTGGGACCTACCCCCTCAGCTTGCACAGATGTGCAGAGGGATCCCTGAGAGCATTTTTCTTTTTTTTTTTTTTTTTTTTTTAATTTGCTTTGTTTTCTTTTTCCCTTTTTGTCTTTCTTCATTACTCAGTTTCTCTTCTCTCTACACCTTCCTTCTCTTCTGTCCCTGAATACCTGGCACTGAATACCTTTACGCCTCCTAGGCAGGCTGTATTTCAACATCTGGGAACAACTTCCCCACAGTTCCTAGCTGCACCGGTGGGATCCATGGGAGCTTTGCTGTTCTTTTTTCTTTCTAATTTTTATCTATTCCTTCTTTTCTTTTCTTTTTTTCTTCTTCTTCCCATTTTTGTTTTCTCCATTCATAGTCTCTCATCTCTACACTCTAACGGCAAGCTCACCTAGCACTCTTTGTTTTTATGTTTTTTGCTCCTGTTCCTCTCTCTTCTCTCCCATACCCATCTTAGCTCCACACATCACAATCTCCCTTCTCCATACTGCGTAACTGTGCTGTGCGCTATACATCACACCACCAAGCAGCATAGGCACAGCTTACTGGAACCTGCCCTGCACTGATTACCGACCCACCCTGGTGGTTGTAGTAAGTGCCACAAACAACCCATCCCAGCATCTCCTCTTCAGCTAGACCTGCCTTGCTGTACCATATCTGAGTGACTGACCCTGCCAACTGGGGAAGGAGGTGGAAAGTATCATACCCACAGATGAGCAAACAACAAAGAACACACAGCCCGCATTCTCAGACATAGCCAAATTTAAAAAAAGGACGAAACAAACAAATCTACAATCAATAAATGAGAAAAATAACTACTGAATGCCCCAAAGACAGCAGACAATATCAAAACATTTACAAACACAGGACAGGATGGTTCCAGCAGGCGTCCAAAATAAAACACCAGATGACTTTCCAGGGGAAGAAAAGGCACTAGAACTACATGATAGGGAATTCAAACCTCTAATACTCAGAATTATCCAAGAGCTGAAGCAAAAAGCCGGCAAAAATGAGGAAAAAATAGACAAATTCATGGAAAAGGCAGACAAATTCCTGGAAACTACAGACAAAAAAATGGAAGAATTCAGGAAACTAATGCAGAAACAAAAGGCCAAAATAAATTCACAACTAGAAACTATACAAAAACAACAATTAGAAATCCAAAAGATAAACAACAAGATTTCAGAAATGGACAGTGTCATAGAAGGGCTGAGGAGCAGATCTAAAACGGTGGAAGACAGAATCAGCAGAATTGAAGACAAACACTTGGATACAACTCTGTTCGAGGAAAACTCAGAAAAAAGAACGAAGAAAAATGAAGAGACCATGAGAATTATGTGGGATACAATCAAAAGCAAAAATGTGCTAGTGATCAGAGTTCCAGAATGGGGGAAAAAACAGAAAACACAGAGAGGATCGCTGAAGAACTGCTGACAGAAAACTTCCCCAATATCATGAAAGATGAAAAGCTGGCCATCCAAGAAGCTCAACGAACCCCATATAGGATAGACCCAAAACAAAATCACCAAGGCATATCATAATCACACTTACCAAAACTAAAGACAGACAAAGAATCCTGAGAGCAGCTCATGAAAAACAAGAGGTCAAATACAGAGGAGAAACAATAAGACTAAGCGAAGATTATTCAGCAGAAACCATGCAGGCAAGAAGGCAATGGGATGACATATATAAAACCTTGAAAGAAAAAAATTGCAAGCCATGAATAATATATCTTGCAAAACTCTCATTCAAATATGATGGTGAAATTAGGACATTTCCAGATAAACAGAAATTAAGGGAATATGTAAAAACCAAACCAAACTTACATGAATTATTAAAGGGAGTCCTTCGATCTGACAGCAAACAACTTCAGCTGGAACCTGGGATGCTGGATCATACCAGCCAGATAGTACCAGCCAGATACCAATCTAAGAAATGAACTCTCAAGGACTATCCAAAACCAAAAGAAATACAACAGAAAATCAGAGCAGTTAATCTAAAAATGACAACAACATCAGAACAATAAAAGAGGGAATAAACAGTGTAGGTATAGAACTTTCTAATGGAGAGGAAGGCAAGGTGATA
>NW_004444085.1:2950057-2951207 GCF_000243295.1 Trichechus manatus latirostris
GTACTGGTACAACGACAGATACATTGACCAATGGAACAGAATTGAGAACCCAGATGTAAATCCATCCACCTACGGTCACCTGATCTTTAACAAGGGTCCAAAGTCCATCAAATGGGGAAAAGACAGTCTTTTTAACAAACGGTGCTGGCAAAACTGGTTATCTTCAAAAAAATGAAACAGGGACCATACCTCACACCATATACAAAAACTAATTCAAAATGGATCAAAGACCTAAATATAAAACCCAAAAACTATAAAGTTCATAGAAGAAGAAATAGGACCAACGCTACAGGCCCTAATACACGGCATTAACAGGATACAAACCATAACCATCAACACACAAAGCCCAGAAGATAAGCTAGATAACTGGGATCTTCAAAAAATCAAACACCTATGCTCTTCAAAAGAGTTCACCAAAAGAGTCAAAAGAGAACCTACAGACTGGGAAAAAAATTTTGGACACTACAAGTCAGACAAAGGTCTAATCTCCATAATCTACAAGAAAATCCAACACCTCTACAACAAAAAGACAGATAATCCAGGTAAAAAATGGGCAAAGGAAATGAACAGACTCTTCACCAAAGAAGACATTAAAGGGGCCAACAGACACATGAGGAAATGCTCGCAATCACTAGCCATTAGAGAAATGCAAATTAAAACCCCAATGAGATACTATCTCACCCCGGCATTACTGGCATGAATCAAAAAAACTGGAAATAACAAATTTTGGAGAGGCTGCAGGGAGATTGGAACTCTTATGCAGTGCTGGTGGGAATGCAAAATGATACAACCATTTTGGAAAAAGATATGGCACTTCCTCAGAAAGCTAGAAATAGAAATACCATTCGACCCAGCAATCCCACTTCTAGGAATATATCCTAGAGAAATAAGAGACACCACTCAAATAGACATATGCACGCTCATGTTCATGGCAGCATTGTTCACAATAGCAAAATGATGGAAACAGGCTAGATGACCATCATCAACAGAGGAATGGATAAACACACTATGGTACATACACACAATGGAGTACTACGCAATGATAAAGAACAGTGAAGAATCTGTGAAGCATCTCATAACATGGATGAAACTGGAGGACATTATGCTGAGTGAAATAAGTCAATCACAAAAGGACAAATATTGTATGAGA
>NW_004444085.1:2951307-2952472 GCF_000243295.1 Trichechus manatus latirostris
GAGAGTGACAGAATGGATTAAAAAAATAGGATCTGTCAATATGCTGTCTACAAGAGACACACCTTAGAAACAAAGATGTGAATTTATTAAAAATCAAAGATTGGAAAAAAATATATCAAGCTAACAATGACCAAAAAGAGTAAGAGTAGCAATAGTAATCTCGGATAAAATAGATTTTAAAACAAAATCCACCATAAAAGACAAAGAAGGACACTATATACTGATTAAGGAGATGATCCATCATAAAGACATAACCGTAATAAACATCTATGCACCCAACGAGAGGGCTCCAAAATACATAAAACAAACACTAACAGTACTGAAAAGAGAAATCGACAGTTCCACAATAATAGTAGGAGACTTCAACACACCACTCTCAATAAAGGACAGAACATCTAAAAAGAAACTCAGAAAAGATACAGAAGACCTAAGGGGCACAATCAGCCAACTTGACCTCATAGACATATATAGAACACTCCATCCTACAGCTGCAAAGTACACATTGTTTTCCAATGCACATGGAACATTCTCCAGAATAGACCACATCTTAGGCCACAGAGCAGTCCTCAACAAGATCCAAAACGCTGAGATAATACAAAGTTTCTTCTCTGACCACAATGCCATCAAGGTAGAAATTAACTACAGGAAGAGAAAGGAAAAAAAATCAATTACATGGAAACTGAATAACACCGTGCTTACAAACCACTGGGTAACAGACGAAATCAGAGATGGAATCAAAAAATTCCTAAAATCAAACGAGAATGAAAACACATCATACCAAAACCTTTGGAACACAGCAAAGGCAGTCCTCAGAGGACAATTTATAGCAATAGATGCACACATCAAAAAAAGAAGAAAGGGACAAAATCAAAACATTAACTACACAACTCAAACAAATAGAGCAGCAAAAAAAGCCCACAGCCACCAGAAGAAAGGAAATAATAAAGATCAGAGCAGAAGTAAATGAAATGGGGAACAGAAAAACAATAGAAAGAATGAACAAAACCAAAAGTTGGTTTTTTGAAAGAATCAACGAAATCGACCAGTCACTGGCCAGACTGAAAAGAAAAAAAAAAAGTGGACAAAGATAACCCAAATAAGAAATGAAATGGGGGACATTACAACAGACCCAACTGAAATAAAAAGGATTATAACAGAATATTAT
>NW_004444085.1:2952572-2984675 GCF_000243295.1 Trichechus manatus latirostris
CCAGTACAGCTAGATGGTGCCTGGCTACCACCACTGACTGCTCTGACCGGGATCACAACAGAGGGTTCTGGACAGTGCTGGAGAAGGATGTAGAACAAAATCCTAATGAACAAAAAAAAGACCATATTTGCTGGCCTGAAGGAGACTGGAGAAACCCTGAGAGTGTGGCCCCCAGACACCCTTTTAGCTCAGTGGTGAATTCATTTCCAAGGTTCACCGTTCAGCTGGGGATTGGACGGCCCCATAAAACAAAATGGGACTAATGAGGCACAGCAGTCCAGGGACAAGGAATAGAAGGCAGAAGGGGACAGGAAAGCTGGTGATAGGTAACTCAAGGTTGAGTAAGGACAGTGTTGACATGTAGTGGGGTTGTTAACTATTGTTATAGGGCAACATGTGTACTGTTTAATGAGAAACTATTTTGTTCTGTAAACCTTCATCTAAAGTGAGAATAGCAGCACAACTGGAAGAACGTAATCAATGTCACTGAACTGTGCATGTGGAAATTTTTGAAATGGTGTATCTTTGGCTATGTGTATTTTCACTAGAAAATAAAAAAAAGGTGGAGAAGGGAGAGGGTTGACATGTTGCAGCTGCTGACCAGTGTCATGGAACAGTGTGTGTACTGACTGTTTGATGAGAAACTATTAGTTCTGTAAACCTTCACCTAAAGTACAATAAAGAAAAAGTAAAACAAATAAATAAATTAACTTCTTGGTCTGTCCCATGCCTAGAAAGGAAAGAAAGAAGGAAGGGAGAGAGGGAAGGAGGGAGGAGATAAGGAAGGAAAGAAGGAAAAGGAAAGCAACAACCACTGTTTCTTCTTTACTGTGTGATACATTTTCAATCCCAAAAGTTTAAGTCAGTATGATTTGGTGAGTAGTTTTCAACATTGCCAGATCTGTAGTTGGGATTGTTCAATATGTTTCCACTCCCCTGGGAAACTTAATTCTGGGAAGTCTTAGAAGCTACTTGCAGACTTTTCTTAGAAAACAATAATGTTTTATAAAAGCTGTGGAAAATCGTACTTAAAAATTGCCAGTGAATACACTGTTTTATGTGCAGGCAATTTAGTTACATGAACTAAATTCATTATATGAAAATGAAACTTCACAAGGTAAGTCTTCACTAATTAGTGATTTATGAACATTGAAGAGTAGATTGCTGAAATTTACTTCCCTATTATAAAGGGAAGATCTAATAAACACATTGATTTAAAAAAGAAAAAAAGATTAGGGAGAAACGTACAATATTACTAATAGAAATATCTTAAAGTGTTCATTTACTTAAAGTTGATATGCCATTCAGTCATAATTCTAGTCCAGTTATTCAAGCAAATGCCTAAGAACTCTGAGAGGAAGTGGTATGTCTTATTCTAGCTGCTATATGTATCACAAAGTTAAAAATTAAATTTATTTTCAAGTAGAACATGATTCAGTTTGCCCTGGAAATGTAGGTGGAATGCCAATTCATTCACATCAATGAGCTCATATGAAGTTCTTTTTATTTACGTACCTAAGACTATTTTGTAATCATCATGAGAAATATGATAGCAAAATATAAAATATAATTTTTTGCTACCAATAACGAACGTGTATCACATTTGCTAAATTACGTAGTCTCTCAGTTATAGTATCTATAAAATGGATCCCACTTCCTCTCCAGAGAAGTCCTTTCTGGAGCCACCAGTGTGGACTCCTCCCCTCTTGGCTCTACACAGTTGCCGTCTTGACATTGTCAGGGCACTTCTCGGTAGATCCACTCTCTCCGGGATCTATGTCCCTTTCTTGCTTTATTCCCCTTGTTAAAGTGCATCTGCAAGTAACATCTTTTAAAAATGTATGTGGGAGATAAACTTAGTGAATATTTGCATATCTTAGAACGTTTTCATTTGGTTCTCGTGTTACTTTAATAATCTGTCTAGGCAGAGAGTTCTACGCTTAAAATTACTTTTCCAATTGTAGCTAAAGTTTCTGATGAGAAATATTACATTAGACTGACTTTTCTTTGAAGGGCCAAGCCCCCACCTCCTGCCCAAAGAGGTCTTCTTTTTCACATGGATGTTTCATAATCTCAGAAAAATATGTCTGGATGTGAGACATTCATCTGCCTTCACATATTTTACCTATTTGCCTGTGTATTTTTCCATGAATTATTTATTTCATAAATTCCTCCCCTTAAATACAGTTTAGTCAAATTTTCAATATTCTGAGTTAATCATCTGTCTTTTACCTTTTCTTTTTTCATTTTAGTCTCTTTATCCTCTTGTTCTGTGTTTTTGGAAATTTCTGAATTTTATCTTACACCTATTTGTTTGCCTTTTTTCTTAATTTTGGCAATCTGTTTTTATTATTCAAGACATCTCTCTTGTTCTGAGGGTTTGGTTTTTTCTTCAGTGAGTACTCTTCTTGTATTATATATGCTGTATCTTCTCACATTTTTTGAGGGTTCTATTAGCAATTTTTAAAGTTCTCCTCAGTTCTCTGATTGGTATGATTCCTCTGTGGTCAATGTTTGTCTTTGTCTATCTTCACTGTTTCTCTTTATCCTGTTTATTGATTTTTGTTTGAATTCTCATGTTTGTGAATTAAACAGTAGATTGATTATCATAGGCACTTGGCATGGATTTCCTCTGTGGTTATGCAAGTTGGTCAGTTTTTCCAACAGGCTTTCATCAATGGAAAGGCTGCCTGACACTTCTTTTTCAACCAGCAGACACCCCTTTAGGACAGATGGGCAACAGCTAGTCACGGGCAAGGGACCACCCCAAATGCCAAAATGAGAAAAGTTTACTCTGTGGGATAAACATTGCATTAGACCCCCTGACTTTCCTCAAGGAAGGAAGCTTCCAGTTCTCAGGGGTTCTTTCCAAAGACTAGAAAGTTGGCTAATGGAACCAGGAAGTTAATCTAAAAATAATTCAGTGAGTCTCCCTACTTCAGACCTATACCTCACTCCTGCCCTTTGTGCCTGCTGATTCTGAGCCTACTGCCTTTTCTGGGTTCTACCTTGGAGATTGGTAGCTCTCACCATGACAGTCCATTCAGGCTGGTATTTAGGACTTTGGTTTCATCCTTTCCATTTCATTCATCCACGTACTCTCATCCCCTTTACATCTTCCAGGAAATAGTTGAAAGCTATCAAGGCATCCCATGATCACATCACAGTTACAGATTTATTATTCCCTTTTGGATTTTTTTAAAATGCAATGGGGTCTGAACAGGAAGAGAAACAAATGTGCTTTTTTAACAACCTTTGTAAACTAGAAACATAGACAATATTATTTAGCCAAATTGTCAAACTATGGCTCTATCCTCCCCTTTATTAAGAAAGTCTGATGTTGCCATGAGAACGTGATTATTTAAAGGGGTATCAATAATGATGTTTTCATTTGATATGTAAATTTGTTTAATTTTGACAGCATTTTCACATACATTAATCAATTTGATTGATACAACCCTGAGAAATGAGAAATGTAGGAATTTTTATTATCACTTTTAATAAATGAGAACACAAAGACCAAGAGGTACAGTGACTTTCCAAAGCTAAGGATAAGGAAAGGGGCAGAGCTAAAATGGGCATTACTGATTTCTATCCTTTGCTGACCCAGGTCTCCTTTAGCGGCAAGCATCAAAGCATGGTAATGAAGATGCATAACCTTTTATCTAAAATTATTGTCCTAACTTTACTAAATTACTAGAAAAAAAAGAAAAGAAAAATATATTCTAGTGTGTATTTTCAAAATTTACAGTTAAACTTTTCTTTTGCTAGTCTGGCATGCAAAACATATTCAAAGCCATTAATTTTTACCAGTATTCTTCCCCATTTAATCTAATGTACAGCTTTAATCACAAATTTCTTGAATTTATAATTGCCTTACAAAAATACACACCTCTTGAAAACAAGAGGGTGGGGGAGAGGGGAGCAACCTCGTAAAATTGAACTTTGTGAAACCAGCCTAGAACAACTCCATTCAAATGTCAGCCCCTCTGGGCAAAGTGAACAGGCCTGTCTCATTAGAAAAAAAATCTGTAAGTGCCAATTTATTCAATAATGGAACATAAAGAAGATTTTTTTCAAATTTTGAAATGTGGAATGTGTTTTGTTGCATGTATTTTGCTCTGAGCCTAGAAGGACCACACGAGGTAAGGAAATCTGTGTTTGCACTGCCCATGACATGTTTCTGGCTAGAATAAAGAACCATGTCATTGTGTTGAACAAGATGAAGCTGGTGTTCAAATACTATTTCATATTTGGACTTCATTAATTATGACAGTTTAAGTATAGTCAAAACTTCTCGATTCATTATACGAGGGGCATTTGTGAAAGTTAATCTTAACACGGGCAAAGTAGAAGAAGACCAGTTAATACAACTATTATTCAAATCTACCCACCAACCACTAAGGCTAAAGATGAAGAAATTGAAGATTTTTACCAACTTATGCAGTCTGAAATTGATCAAACATGCAGTCAGGACACATTGATAATTATTGGTAATTGGAATGTGAAAGTTGGAAACAAAGAAGGATCGGTAGTTGGAAAATATGTTCTTGGTGATAGAAACAACGCCAGATATTGCATGACAGAATTTTGCAAGACCTACGACTTCTTCATTGCAAATACATTTTTCAACAATATAAACAATGATTATACACATGGACCACACTGGATGGAATATGCATGAGTCAGATTGACTGCATCTGTGGAAAGAGATGATGGAGAAGCTTAATATCATCAGAACAAGGTCAGGGACCAACTGTGAAATAGACCATTAATTACTCCTATGCAAGTTCAAGTTGAAGCTGAAGAAAATTAAAACAAGTCCATGAGAGCCAAAGAATGACCTTCAGTGCATCCCACCTGAATTTAGAGACCATCTCAAGAATAGATTAGACCCAGTGAACACAAATGACCAAACACCAGATTAGTTGTGAAATGACATCAAGGACATCATACATGAAGAAAGCAAAAGGGCATTAAAAAGACAGGAAAGAAAGAAAAGAAAAAAAAAAGGATGTCAAAAGAGACTATGAGACTTATTCTTGAATGTAGAGTTGTATAAGCAAGTGGAAGACATGCTGAAGTAAAAGAGCTGAACAAACAATTTCTAAGGGCAACTCAAAAAGACAAAGTAAAGTATTATAATAAAATGTGCAAAGACCTGGAGTTAGAAAATGAAAACAGAAGAACATGCTCAGCATTTCTTGAGCTGAAAGAACTGAAGAAAAATTCAAGCCTCGAGTTGCAATATTGAGAAATTCTATGGGAAAATATTGAACAAAGCAGGAAGCATCAAAAAAAGATGGAAGGAATACACAGTCACTGTACCAAAAAAATTTGGTCAATGTTCAGATATTTCAGGAGGTAGCATATGATCAAGAACCAATGGTACTGAAGGAAGAAGTCCAAGCTGCACTGAAGGCGTTGTGAAAAACAAGGCTCCAGGAATTGACAGAATACCAATTGAGATGTTTTAGCAAATGGTTACAACCCTGGAAGCACTCACTCGTCTACGCCGAGAAATTTGAAAGACAGCTACCTGGTCAGCCAACTGAAAGAGATCCATATTTGTGCCCATTCCAAAAAAAGGTGATCCAACGGAATGAGAAAATTATCGAACAATATCATTAATATCACATGCAAGTAAAATTTTGCTGAAGGTAATGAAGAAAAAAACGGTTGCAGCAGTACATTGACAGGGAACAGCCAGAAATTCAAGCTGGATTCAGAAGAGGGTGTGGAATGAGGAATATCGTTGCTAATGGATCTTGGCTAAAAGCAGAGAGTACCAGAAAGATATTTACCTGTGTTTTATTGACAATGCAAAAGCATTCAACCGTGTGGGTCATAACAAATTATGGATAACATTGCAAAGAATGGGAATTCTAGAACACTTAACTGTGCTCGTGAGGAACCTATACATAGATCGAGACACAGTTGTTCAAACAGAACAAGGGGATACTGCATGGTTTAAAGTCAGGAAAGGTGTGTATCAGGGTCATATCTTTCCACAATACTTATTCAGTCTGTGTGCAGAGCAAATAATCCAAGAATCTGGACTATAAAAAGAAGAACACAGCACCAGGATTTGGAGGAAGACTCATTAACAACTTGTGATATGCAGAAATATGCAACAACAGTGCCTGCTGAAAACAAAGAAGACTTGAAGCGCTTACTGATGAAGATCAAAGACTACAGCCTTCAGTATAGATTATACCTCAACACAAAGAAAACAAAAATACTAACAACTGGACCAATAAGTAACATCATGATAAACAGAGAAAAGACTGAGGTTGTCAAGGATTTCATTTTACTTGAATCCACAGTCAACACCCTAGAAGCAGCAGTCATTGGACAAATCTGCTGGAAAAGACCTCTTTCAAGTGTTAAAAAGCAACACTTTGAGGACTAAAGTGTACTTGACCCAAGGCAGGGTATTTTCAGTGGTGTTATGGATTGAATTGTGGCTCCCAAAAATGTGTGTCAACTTGGCTAGGCCATGATTCTCACTAGTGTGTGGTTGTCCACCATTATGTGATCTGATGTGATGATCCTATATGTTGTAAATCCTAACCTCTATGAAGTTAATGCGGCAGGATTAGAGGCAGTTATGTTAATGAGGCAGGACTCAGTCTACAGGATTAAGTTGTGTCTTGAGTCAGTCTCTTTTGAGATATAAAAGAGAGAATCGAGCAAAGAGGAGAGGGATGTCCTATCACCAAGAATGAGGAACCAGGAGGGAAATGTGTCCTTTGGACCCAGGGTCCCTGAGCTGAGAAGCTCCTAGACCAGGAGAAGATTGATGACAAGGACCTTCCCCCAGAACCAACAGAAAGAGAAAGCCCTCCCCTGGAGCTGACACCCTGAATTCGGACTTCTAGCCTCCTAGACTGTGAGAGAATAAATTTCTATTTGTTAAAGCCATCCACTTGTGGTATTTGATGACACTGAGAATGTCATGGATTGAATTGTGTCCCCCAAATATATATATATCAATTTATTTAGGCCATGATTCCCAGTATTGTGTGGTTGTCCTTCATTTTGTGATTGATAGAGTTTTCCTATGTGTTGTAAATCCTAATCTCTGCCTGTGGTTAATGAGGTAAGACTAGATTATGTTAAAGAGGAGTAGGGTGGAATGTAACACCCTTGCTCAGGTCACATCTCTGATCCAGTGTAAAGGGAGTTTCCCTGGGGTGTAACCTGCATCACCTTTTATCTTAGAAGAGATAAAAGGAAAAGGAAATGAGCAGAGGGTTGAGGACCTCATACCACCAAGAAAGCAGCACCGGCAGCAGAGCATGTCCTTTGGACCCAAGGTTCCTGTGCTGAGAAGCTCCTAGTCCAAGGGAAGATTGATGACAAGGACCTTCTTCCAGAGCTGACAGAGAAAGCTGATGACTGATGCCCTGAATATGGACTTCTAGCCTACTATACTGTGAGAAAATAAATTTCTCTTTGTTAAAGCCATCCATTTGTGGTATTTCTGTTATAGCAGTACTAGATAACTAAGACACAGCACTAGATAACTAAGACAGAATTTGGTACCGGAGGAGTAGGGTGCTGCTTTAACAGATACCTAAAATGTAGAAGCAGTTTTGAAACTGTGAATGGGTAGAGGCTGGAAGTGTTTTAAAGTACTTAACAGTAAAAACCTAGATTGCCTGGAAGGCAGAGCTGAAGCTGAGGGCCAAGGGGCTCAGAGTCCAGAGAGTGTGGCCAACACCCTGATTCTGGAGGGCAGAGCCATTGTCTAAATGGTCTCAGAAAACAGCATTATTTTCAAGCCTTGCGAGCTAATGTAATGTGTTCTGCTGACTTGCTTGGTGCCTGTTATCCTTCTTTTCCTCCAGTTTCTCTCATTTGTAATGGAAATGTCTAGCTTGTGGCTGTTCTACCATTGTACTTTGGAAACAGATAACTTGTATTCTAGATTTCACAGATGAAGAGGAATTTTGCCTCAGGAGATTTTGGACTTGGAGTTGATTTAAGACTTCTGCTATGATGTGATGGGGTGAATGCATTTTACATGTGGCAAGGACATGGATTTTGGGGGGCCAAAGAGTAGAATGTTATGGATTGAATTGTGTCCCTCAAAAATGTGTGTCAACTTGGGTAGACCGTGATTCCCAGTACTGTGTGGTTGTCCACTATTTTGTGATCTGATGTGATTATCCTGTGTGCTGTAAATCCTAACCTCTCTTATGTTAATGAGGCAGGATTAGAGGCAGTTACGTTAATGAGGCAAGACTCAATCTATAGGATTAGGTTGTATCTTGAGTGAATCTTTTTTAAGATATAAAAGAGAGAATTGAGCAAAGACGAGAGGGATCTCCTACCACCAAGGATGAAGAATCATGAAGGGACCCGAGGTCCTTGCGCTGACACACTCTTAGACAGGGGATGCTTGATGACAAGGACCTTCCCCCAGAGCTGACAGAGAGAGAAAGCCTTCCTCTGGAGCTGGCACCCTGAATTCGGACTTCTAGCCTCCTAGACTGTGAGAGAATAAATTTCTGTTTGTTAAAGCCATCCATTTGTGGTACTTCTGTTATAGCAGCACTAGATAACTAAGACAAATCACCTCATATGCATGTGAAAGCTGGACAATGAATAAGGAAGACCAAAGAAGAATTGATACCTCTGAATTAATGGTGTTGGCAAAGAATATTGAATATACCATGGACTGCCAGACAAATGAACAAATCTGTCTTAGAAGTACAGCCAGAATGCTCCTTAGAAGGGAAGATGGCGAGACTTTGTCTTATGTACTTTGGACATTTTATCAGAAGGGACCGGTCCCTGGAGAAGGACATCATGCTTGATAAAGTAGAGGGTCAGTGAAAAAGAGGAAGACCCTCCATGAGATGGATTGACACAGTTGCTACAACAGTGGGCTCAAACACAGCAACAATTATGAGGATGACGTAGGACCTGGCAGTGTTTCATTCTGTTGTACATAGGGTCACTGTGAGTCAGAACTGACTCGATGGCACCTAACAACAACAATAGTAGAAGAATATCAGAAGTTTTTTCCCCCAGTGTTTCAGAACTACAACTACTTTCTTTTCTCCTCTCCCCACCCCCCGCCATGACTGGCAATCACTTTTATCTTAAAATTAAAATAGGATTTTTTAAAAATTTATATCCAGTCTGTCATGGGTAAGATAAGAGGAAACAAATGAACTGGACAAAAATCCCCTAAACAGAAACCTCATGCTGTGATAAAAGATGGTAAATTATCATCTGGATTTCATGGAATTGATCTTAATAATTGCTAAGTGGATACAGAGGAATGTGAAGTTGATGATATGTCTCCATGGATCTGTTTAGGCACATTAAGATTCATGAGAGCCGACAGCTCAGTACAATAAAGAGTACTAATGGGCAATTGATTTTAAACCTTTGGTTTAAACTGTTAAATTTAAACTACAAAATGCAGGATAGATTTTACTACACCTACAGCTGATCCTTGTGTAGCTTGAATTCTGACACATTTATACTAAATGTCCCTCCTTAAAATGGACAGGAATGAAAACTGGTCCTTAACGGGTCCCTTTGTCCCACCCCAACCCCACTCTCAGTTCATTTAGAGATAAATGGAAGTTAAGTCTAAAATAATCAACAAGGTGTAGATGAAAGCCTCCCCCAAGCTAAACTAGCCAATGAGAGAAGTAGTTGCCCTGACCATGGTTTAAATCCTTGTTGTTATTGTTACATGCTGTCGAGGAGGTTCTGACTCATAGTGACCCTATAGGACAGAGTAGAACTGCCCCTATAGGGTTTCCAAGGAGTGGCTGATGGATTCAAACTGTCAACCTTTTGATTAGCAGCCAAGTTCTTAACCATTGTGCTACCAGGGCTCCTAAATCCTCATAAATTGCCTTTATTCATTCCTTCTCAGTAAGAAGGATGTGTATAAGGAAGTATATAAAAAAGGGAAGAGTAAAATGTTTTTGCTATACTCTTTTGGGATCAGTTATCCTAATCAAAACCGTTCAAACACTTCTTCATTTTTTTCGTCATTAAGATATACCCCCAGGAGACTCTGGGTAGTACAAACGGTTAAGCACTCAACTACTAACCGAAAGGTTGGTGTTTCGGACCTGCCCAAAGATGCCTCGGAAGACAGGCCTGGAGATCTGCTTCCAAAAAGTCACAGCCTTGAAAACCCCATGGAGCAGTTCTACCCTGTCACATGGGGTTGCCATGAGTGAGAATCGATTCAACGGCAACTAACAACAACAGCAACAAGACATACCCTAGCGTTCAATTCTAACTTGCCATCTAAGTGTCTGAAAGGCTTCACTAGAAAAAAATACTCCAACACTGTATTTTATCTCAAGGCAATAAAACCAAACTCATCTTGATTTTAATCTCTTAAATTACAATCCTTATTTGTGTGTGTGTGTGTGTATTTGTGTAAACATAACACTAAGTTTGTTGGTGGAAGAGAGTAAAAGAAAGGATACAACATCTATTGTTTAGCTATCTGCCAGACCTGTTTTGGGGTGTTTAAACCGTACTATCTTTTCCAACAAGGTAAAATATACTATGTTTTCCTTAACCATGAACATCAGCTTGTGTGTGCTGGTCAAGCATGCCTGTGGAAGGAAAGAGGGAGGGAAGGGAGGGAGGGAAGGAAGGAGGAGGGAGGAAGGAAGGAAGAAGGGAGGGAGGGAGGGAGGCAGGGAGTTGGAGGGAGAGAGAGGATCCAGGAAAATTCTTGCACTATCTGTTAAGTAGAAGGAGTTAATTATCATTGATTGAGCCCCCTACTTTGTGGCTGTAGGTGTAATGGAAACATTTTGAATGCTTTGGGCTAATTAACAAGCAAATGTGAAAACTGGATAAAAGTATAACGCTTTGAAGTACTTCTGGACTTTAAAATATATGCACTTAGGGTGTAAGTTTATATTCCTGTCTTATTCAGTTGAACCTATATTTACATTTTCAAAATTTATTCATGTACATAAAGTAATACTGAAGGGGCTGCTCTGTGATAAATTTTGGAGGAGTAAACTGCTATTTTTGATACCTCCATATAGGAACTTTGGTATCATTCACACTAAGGAAACCCAGTATCTCATGGTTTAACAGGAAAAGTGAGTTCTCTTGGCTGCCTGCCCAATGCCTTTTCAACCAAAGCTACCACTTTGCCCTTTACTCCCAAGTGTCTGTTTCATGGCCCACCTTCATTGTATGTTCCTTATATCTATGTCTTCTCGCCTGCTGTGCTGAGCTTTCTGAAAGCCCCCATGAATGAGACCTCTGAGGACAGAACCAGCAGAGGCTTGGGAAAGGGAATTTTCACCCATAACAATGGCTGGGGAGAAGGATGTAGGTGAAGAGCCACATTCAGCAGGTTAGACTACAGGGTAAACATCAGAGATGTCATCAGGACTGAAGATGAAGAAAAATGATGTAGGATCTCTCACCTTCCTGGTAGCTCCTGATGGAGGCAAGGAGTCTCAGCCTTCAGCCTTGGGGTCCTTCCTGGTCAGCTATAAGGGTGAGCCAGTGGTTAGAGAAGATCAATAGAGGAAAAGGAATAGAGAAGGGGAGGAAAGAGTAAAATAACAATAGTGGGGTGACATGGGTAATTATTCCATCTTAAACCGGTACATACCTGTGTTGCTGGACCCTTAACCAAAGAAAAGTGTTTAACTAACCAACCAGATTTTCACCAGCCTCTGATCATTTTAAGCCCATAGTAACTCGTACACATGGGTCAAGAAAATAATAGAAAGTATTAGGAGATTGACAGAGAGGGTGCAAATCAGAAAGAGGAGGAATATTAGGGCCTGAGTGAGATTTCCCCTTTGAACTGTTTCAGATATGATTTCATATCTACCTTCTTAAAAGCAGAGAATAGACGAGAACAAAATGAGAATATCAAGTGATTGCTTACAGATGAGGAAAGCACTTTCACTTAAAATATTTGGCTCCATGAATTATTTATGAGTTCTGTCTTCACACTCTCATTATTTCTGGTTTTAGTGCTAGTGAGGAGACCTTCTTGTCAGTCATCCTCAGGGAAAGGGAAAAAAAAAGACTGCTTATCAATCAAATCCGGTGTTTCATATTTGTTCCTTTGATATAAAAGAGTGAGTTACTAATGGGGTGAAGTACCTGCTCAGCCCAATCCAAATGGAAGATAGATTTTTCAGTCTATTAATTGTAAATGGCTCCTAGTCATTCCATTTCCTTTTGGGGGGTAAGATGAAGGCATTGGATATGCTAATATAAAATTACCATATTTATATCCAGTGAAAGTCTTCACAATGTTGATGTTTGAGGACATAACTAATAACCTCCTTATAAGCTAATGTGGTCATGTTACATCTTTTAATGTATACTTTATACCACCTAGAGTTTTGTGCATTTCAAAGTTGTATAAATTAGGAATATATCTGACTGCAGGTAATAAAATACCTGATTAACAGTGTCTTAAACAAATGCCTGGAGTCCCTGGATGGTACAAACAGTTAACGCACCCAACCGCTAACAGAAAGATTGGAGGTTCGATTCCTCAGAAGTGGCATCTTGGAAGAAAGGCTTGGCAGTCAACTTCTGAAAAATTATCATTGAAAACCCTATGGAGCACAGTTCTACTCTGACACACATGGGGTCCAAATGAGACAAAATCAAGTGGCTAAACATATGCCTGTTTTATTATGGATTATTATGGTTAAGCATATGCCTATTTTATTAGTCTCACATAGCCCGCAGGCAGCTGCTGACTTGGTTCAGACACTTGATGATTTCAGGGTCTGCAGTTCTGCTTGCTTTCCCTCATCTCGTCACAAGGCTGCCACAGGTCCCAATCTCACAGCCACATTCAAGTAGGAAGAAGGGGCTGGCAACTCGGCTTCCAGGGAGGTGGGAAAGGGAGTATTTCATTTCAGTCTCCATAGTAGAATCCAGTGAAGCAGGAGGGCCTGGGACTGGATGTTCAATCAAGTAGCTGACAATGAGTGCCTCAAAGGCTATTATCTCATTTGAACCTCACATAACTCTTATTTAATTATTTAACTGCAATGCTATGATATAGAGAATGTAGAAAGATCTACCTATGGCAGGAAATTTTATTAACGGATCTGCCCAACCCCAATCCCAAAAAGTTAAATTTTGAAAAGTCATGCTAGACAAAATGAGTCAAACTCATTGTTTGTTGTCATGTAGACAAAGCCCAATTGTTGAAAATTTTTTTTTTTAAACATTTCTCTGTGCTTGGCTGTGGAGACTGTTCCTTTCTCAAATTCCATTCAGCCCTGCCCTCTGACAAGAGTGTTGAGTATGTTTAACTTACCATGAGACACAGTACTTACCTCACAAGGGCTCGCCTGAGCTCTCTAACCAGGGTTACACCACTCCTGCAAGCACTGCGGCATTGTCCTGGAGACCCATAGCAAAGTCCCTCACTTTCTTCAGAGAGCATTCAGTCTCTTCTAAACTTCATTCCCACATTCCTCTCTCACCTCCTCCAGTCTACCAAGCACCATTCTGCTTTGGGGAATGGCAGAAGTGCTGACACACCAGTGTCTCAGTCTCATTTCCACCCATTCATGAACTGACCACTCTCCAGAATTGTACTGGTCTGCTGACTGTGTTTCAAGGAATTAATATGTAATCAGTCTATTGTACTGTCAGTCTTACCGTTTTTCTAAGCTTTAAGTTACAAGAGGGTAAGCAGCATGCATTATTAATGTGCAAACCCAAAACTTACGTTGTACCTCACAAATGAGACTCAGTAAATGTTAGCTAAGTTGAAGAGAACTAAATTTGTAATATGGTGTCCTGAATGAGGGACCACCTCATTTCCCATCAGGGGTATATTGGTAAGGCTACATGTGAATTTGTATCTACAAAACAAGCTCAATTCATTTTGGAAGGAAAAAAGAATAAGTAGCATTAAAATAGTTGCATTGTTCATTTTTAGCATTAACCAAATCCAACTACTCCATCATATTTTTGCCCCATTAAGACCATCAGAGTAGTTGGACGCACTTTCTTTCCTTACCAGGGTTGTTGCCAAATTGGGTGATGCTGATAACCAATTGACAGTCTTGGCAACCCAAAAGTCAGGCTATGCAAGCCCTTGGGGAGCAGTTCTTTGTGAAGAAAATTAATGAGTATGTGATTACTGTACTTATTCTAACTGCTAAGTGCTGAAGCTGTAAAAGCCTGGGTTTCACAGCTTGTTCACAAAATCAGATATCATCAGCATTTAGGATTCACAAATGAAAATGCTCACTGTACCTTAAAACTTGGAATTAGCAAATGGTTATTTTAGTATATATAAATACCCACATAGTGGAGTTTCTTTATACATACCCCCTGAATCTGTTGAGTGCCTGAGTAAGCAGTTACTGTGTGAAAATACTTAAGTCTCCAGAGAAATCGCCTCTTCAGGTTAGTGGTTTCTTATTTCAAATTGCTTAACCAAAGAATCTATTTCACGTAAGAGCACCTATTCCCAAACTGTATCCATATGACATCAAATGTTGTTAGGTGCCGTCGAGTCAGTTCCTACTCACAGTGACCCTATGTACAACAGAATAAAACACTTCCTGGTATTGTGCCATCCTCACAGTTGTTGTTATGTTTAAGCCCATTGTTGCAGCCACTGTATCAACCCATCTCCTTGAAGGTCTTCCTCTTTTTCATTGACCCTCTACATTACCAAGCATGATGTTCTTCTCCAAGGACTGATTCCTCCTGATAACCTGTCCAAAGTACGTGAGACAAAGTCTCACCATCCTGGCTTCTAAGGAGCATTCTGGCTGTACTTCTTCCAAGACAGATTTGTTTGTTCTTTTGGCAGTCCATGGCATATTCAATATTCTTTGCCAACACCATAATTCAAAGGCATCAATTTGTCTTCAGTCTTCCTTATTCATTGTCCAGCTTTTGCATGCATATGAGGCAATTGAAAATATCATGGCTTGGGTCAGGTGCACCTTAGTCCTCAAAGTGACATCTTTGCTTTTCAGCACTTAAAGAGGTCTTTTGCAGCAGATTTACCCAATACAATATGTCTTCTGATTTCTTGACTGCTGCTTCCATGGGTGTTGTTTGTGGATCCAAGTAAAATGAAATCCTTAGTCACTTCAATAGCCAGTTGAAAAGACAAAAATTCTGCATCTGTTTTTTTCATATGTCAGTGCTTCCCAAATTTAACTGGTCATGAGAATGAACTGAAAAAATTGTTTAAATACAGATGTTCAGAAACTACCCAAAACTATTTTGATTCAATACTTTTGGGATTTTATGTTAGTTAAGGGGCTGTTCCCTGGGTGGTGCAAATGGTTAACACACTTGGCTGTTAACTGAAAGTTTGAAGGTTCGAGTCCATCCACAGGTGCCTTAGAAGAAAGGCCTTGTGATCAACTTCTGAAAAATCAGCAACTGAAAACCCTATGGAACACAATTCTACTCTGACACACTTGGCATCTCCTCAATGGCAACTGATAGGGGATGGTATCAGCATCTGTCTTTTTAACAGTATCCAAGAGAATCTTATGATCAGAAAAGTTTAAGGGAGATAGCCAATAACAGTTTTATGTCTTGCATGCACGGAGTGATTCTCTCAGTGCCAGTAAAGGCAGCCTCACTAGCACAGGTTTCCATGTTCTTTGGGAAGCACATAGTGGGAAGAAAGGCAGATGGGACGCTGACTTGCCCTCCACATAGACACACACACTGGGGTGGATTTCTCACAAGCCGGGGCCTAGAAATAGTGGTCAGACTGGAATACAATTTTCAAAATTTCCTGCAGCAATTTTCTCTTGGAGCAGATGTACCTGTGAAGGAGCACGGAGGTAAGCAGCGCTCGGTCACTCTCCATTCTGCATCCAGGGCCACTTCACCCTCCTGGCCTTCATGCAGGAGTCGGGGGACACAGCCTACAGACATGGTGTGCTCAGGTCAGAGAGCTGCCTAGCTCCTACAGAGACAGCTCACCCAGGAACCCCTCAGGGTGCCTTAGATTCACCAAGTGTTACTTAGAGTTGAGGCATTGAAGATTAGTGCTAAAATATTCACGTTTGCCAAGAAAAAGTTCGTAGTAAGTTCCTATTTGACATTAACACCTTAGCTACAATTAGTTTATTAGAGCAGAACTTAGAGAATGGTACCCAAGTTGGGTAAATATAGGATGGATGCTCCAAAGTGAGAACACTCTCAGTAAAAGCAGTTGAACAGAACACCCTAGAGGGGCCCCAGTGCAGCAGGGCTCCAAGGCTGAGCAACTGAAAAGGTTCTTGTGGAGAGATGTCTTCAGTGAAAGGAGCCAAGGGTCGGTAATCACAGCTGTGGGAACAGGGAGGGGTAACTGTAGAGGAAGAGCATGTGCTTCTCATGAGAAGAGATTTTTGGATGGAGGTGGAAGAGAAATAGTCTAGAGATCCAGTGTGGAGCCCAGAGTGCTGGTTCTCCATCCCTGCCCTGACCGTGGGAGAGGAAAGAGAGGGAACCTGAAGGAAGTTGGCCTTCTCAGACAGCAGGTTCCAGAACTGAGCCATCTCAGAGTCACTAAATCATGTTTATTCTCAGAAGCAGTTCTTAGTTCCTAACTATTGTCCATATCCCCGTGGCCACAGTCTCAGGCTAAGCCTCTATGAGGCCTTACCTGAAGGGCTGCAACCAGTCAGGTCTTTAGACCGCTAACCTTTTCCCTCTATAATACAACCACTGCTGTGCTATTTACATCCCTATTCACAAACCCAATCATTAAATAATCCTTCTTTACTACTTACTGGTTCCTAGTTGTTTACAAGATCTAGGTAAAGTCTGTTTCCTTGTTCTTCAAGTTTTTTCAAAATGTATACCAATCTACCCCTTCAGCTGTGTGTCATCCACCTCCCTCCCCGCACTTCCCCATGCACCTTACACCAACCTTAGGGCAGTATCACTTTATCCTAAACACAGCATGTCCATTTAGATTCCTATGTTTTTGCACATGCTGTTCCCACTGCCCAACGTGTTCTTCAACCCTTCATCACCTGGCGAACCTTGCCTCATCCTTCCAGGCCCAGTTCAATGTCACTGCTTCCCTTCCTCTCTAAGACTTCCCTTGACTTCTACCATTAGAGTTATTTGATCCACCCTCTAGCCTCTCAAAATGTGCCCATAGATCTACTACAGCCTTAATCAAAGTAAATTATTTCTCTTTAACTTACCAGCCTCCTTCCCTGGTAAGTACATATGAGTATATATGGATGAAAAGGACTTTGTGATTTCACAGTGTTTACCCCTCCATTACCTAGAGCTGTGCCTTGAACAAGTTAGGTGCTCAGTGCATGTTTAATGAATGAATAAATGAATGAATGCATGAATGAAAATAGATTTTTTAAAATATGCCATTGAGATTACAAGGCAAGAACCATCAGGGAGTACCCATCAATTGATTATGAGTTAACCTCCAGCCTAACTTTAGTCGAATTATGAGTTAACCTCTAATGTCATGGCAGATTTATTTTTAAGATGTCTTCAAATGTGTTCTGTATATTAACAGCACCATACAAGCCCTCTTATTTTCATAGGAGGAGCTCTTGCTTTAAAGTGATATGAGTCATTAAAGAACTCATAGTTTTAAGTGTAATTCTAGCAACAGAAGTCATAGAAAAATTCTGATTGCAGATGCAGAAATATGATTATAGGGGAATTGAAACATATGCAATAATAATAGCTAGAAAATATGGCATTTTTACTGTGTCAGGCACAATGTTAAATACTTTCCATGATTTTATTTAATCCTGAAAAACTTGATCCCCAACCCCCCACTGCTAGCAAGTTGATTCTGACTCATAACAACCCTATAGGACAGAGTAGAACTGGTATTATACCCATTTTACAGACAAGACAACTGAAGCATAGACAGATCACTTTAGCAAAGACTCAATTAAGTGTCCAGAACAGGTTTATCTAATTCCAAAGCCTGTGCTATGGAGCCCTGCTACATGCTGCCTGCTAGCGCCTGTCTAACAGCGCCTGTGTTGTTTAATATCCTTTACAGATATATAGTCATTCATAGGGGAACACACACAAAAAACCTGACCATAACTTACTTCATAAAAATCAATGTATTTGCAACATATGGAGAATAAGAAGGCAGAGTCAACATGGTGCCCTAGTCAGTTGCATCATGCCGTCCCTCTGTAGCAAAGACCTGAAAAACTAAGTAAAACAGATATAAACGTCAATCCTGGAACCCTAACCATCAAATGAAGGGATAAAGACGTAGATCAAACACCAAATGGAAGAAGAAACTGAATAAAAACAGAAAACGAGAAGACCTACGGAGTGGAGGTCCCCTGCCAACTAACACGACACAGCATCACCATCTTGGAGCACAACCAACAATGACCCCAGACAGGGAGTACAGGAAGGTAACTTCACAGAGCTCCCAAAAGGAGACAGAGCACCCAGTAACCAGAGAAACACACTTTCCCACCCTTCACACTTCTGCCCTGTATGCCACTTCCACCCCTTCCTTCGGGGCCACACTGAGCCATCTTGGCTAGAGGGCCACAGGCCCAGTACTGCCCCAGGTCCACCCTGCCCCCACTCACTGGCTCCTGCAACTCCATTTTTTTCTACTTTCTTCCCCCTCTCCCCACGTAGCCCCATAAGCCACCTTCCTGCCGGGCCATGCTGCATCCCTGTGGCTAGAGAGCCACCAGCCTACCACCACCCCAAGGCCACCCCTACCCCACCCAATGGCTCCTGCCACACCGTCTTTTATTTTTCTTCTTTTCCCCTCCCAACTCTCCCCTCCCTGGTAACCATCAAATCACCATTTTTTTTTTGCATATTTTTTTTTTCTTTTTCTTCTCTCTTTTCTTTCTCCCTCCCTCCTAGGTCCATACATCACCTTCTCTCCCTTCCAACTGGCCCTCAGGTCCACCCCATCCCCACTTGCCAGCCCCCACTGTGAGGCCAGTTTTTAAAAATTTTTCTCTCTTTTTTCCTTTTCTTTCTGTCTCCCACTTAGCTATGTATGCGACCGCCTCCCCTTCCCAGCAGACCCACCATGCCGCCACAGCTAGAAAGCCAACAATGTACCAGCCCACTGCTACACCGAGTCGTCTCCACCCCCACCCATGACCCCCACTATGCTGCCATTTTTTATTTTTCATGCTTTCTTTCTCCCTCCCACCGAGGCCTATACGTCACCACCACTCCCTTCCCACCAGCCCCCAGGTTCCCCCCGCCCCTACTCGCTATCCCCCACCATTTTTTTCTTTTTTTTCCCCTTTTTTCCTTTCTTACTTTTCCTTCTCCCTCCCACCCAGCCTTGTATGCCACCTCTCCCCGCCCTTCCCTCAGGCCCCTGCTGCACCACTGAAGATAGAGTGCCAGTGGCACACCAGCCTGCCGCTACCCCAGGAACCCACCACCCCCACCCACTGGACCCCACCACCCCCACCCACTGGACCCCACAACACCACCATTCATTTAATATTTTTCTTTTTCTTTCTTTTATTTCTACCTCCCATCTAGCCTCGTATGCTGCCTCCCCTCCTTCCCACTGGTGCCAAGGTCCATCCCGCCCCCACCCACCAGCTTACCCTCCCTTTTTTCTTTTTTCTTTCTCATTTATTTCTACCCTCCCACACACCTAGCCCCACACACCACCTTCCCCTTTCTGCCAGCCCCCTGGTGCCATGACAGCTAGAGCATCCCCAGTGCTCAGGCCTGCTGACACACCGGGCCTTCACTACCCCTGCCTCCTGCCACTCAGCCAGCTGCTGAACTGTGGGAAGTAAGCCTGTACCACTCCCCATAGTTGACACCTCTGCTTATCTGACAAGGGGCTGTGAACTCTCCCGTGCCACTGGACCAACATCAGGAGGCAGGCAGTGCCTGCCCAGTCCCTACTCAGCCAACTTGCCAAACCAGTATACAGTGAAGTAGGCTCAACCTGCCTGCTGCTACCCTGCCCACCCAGACAAGATGATGAGAGCTGTCATGCCCACAGATGACCAAGCAGAAAAACACACCTGGCCCACAAACCCTGACATATCAAAACAAAACAAGCAAAACAAATGAACATACAATCAATAAATAAAATAATATCTTAATGTCTCGGAGACAGCAGAAAATATCAAAACATATTAAAAAAGCAGGACAAGGTGGTGTCAGCAAGTGACGAAAATAAAGAATCAGATGGCCATTTGGTAAAACAAAAAGCTTGGAACTACCTGATATGGAAATCAAAAGACTGACATTTAGGGCTCTCCAAGAGATTAGGAAAGAGATCAAGGATTTGGCTATTACAAATCCAACAAAGTTCTAATCTCTAAAATCTACAGGAAAATCCAACAACTCTACAAGAAGAAGACAAATAATCCAATTAAAAAATGGGCAAAGAGATGGACAGACACTTCACCAAAGAAGACATTCAAGCAGCTAACAGACATATGAGGAAATGCTTGCCATCACTAACCATTAGAGAAATGCAAATCAAAACTCACAGTGAGATACCATCTAACCCAGGCATTACTGGCATGAAGTAAAAAAAAAAGAAAATAACAAATGTTGGAGAGGCTGCGCGGAGATTGGAACTCTCATGCACTGCTGGTGGGAATGCAAAATGATGCAACCATTTTGGAAAATGATATGGTGCGTTCTTAGAAACCTAGTAATAGAAACACCATATGATCCAGCAATCCCATTCCTAGAAATATATCCTAGAGAAATAAGAGTCATCACACAAAAAGACATATGCACACCCATGTTCATTGCAGCATTGTTCACAACAGCAAAAAGATGGGAACAACCTAGATGCCCATCAACAGATGAATGGATAAACGAACTATGGTACATACACACAATGGAATACTACACAACAATAAAGAACAATGATGAATCTGTGAAGCATCTCACAACATGGATGAATCTGGAGGGCGTTATGCTGAGTGAAATAAGTCGATCACAAAAGGACAAATATTGTATGAGACAACTACTATAAAAATTCATGAAAAGGTTTACATACAAAAGAAAATCAATCAACATAATCGACCACATAAACAGAACAAAATAAAAGAATTAAATGATCATCTCAATTGACTCAGAAAAGGCATTTCGTAAAGCCCAACACCCATTCCTGGTAAAAACTCTCAATAAAATAAGAATAGAGGGGAAAATTCTCAGCATAATAAAGGACATCTATACAAAACCAACAGACAGCATCATTCTCAATTGAAAGAGGCTGAAAGCATTCCCCTTGAGAATGGGAACAAGACAAGGAAGCCCTTTATCTCCTCTTCTATATAACATTGTGCTGGAAGTCCTGGCTACAGAAATAAGGCAAGAAAAAGAAATAAACAGCATACAAATTGAAAAGGAAGAAGTAAAACTATCCCTATTCACAGATGATATAATCCTATATATAGAGAACCCCAGACATTCCACAAGTAAACTACTGGAACTAATAGAAAGATTCATCAGAGTAGCAGGATACAAAATCAACATAAAAAATCAGTTGGATTCATATACACCAACAAAGAAAACCTTGAGGAGGAAATCAGAAAAAGAATACCATTTATGATAACCCCTAAAAAGATAAAATATTTAGGAATCTTTTTAACCAGTGACATAAAAGACCTATACAAAGAAAACTACAAAACACTATTGCAAAAAAGCAAAAGAGACCTACATAAATGGAAAAACCATGCTCATGGACAGCAGGACTCAACATTGTGAAAATGTCAGTTCTACCCAAAGCAGTCTAAAGATATAGTACATCCGGATCCAAATACTAACAGCATTATTTAACAGATGGAAAAATTAATCACCAACATTATATGGAAAGGAAAGAGACCGTGGATAAGCAAAGCATTATTGAAGAAAAGCAACTAAGATCACACTATCTCATCTCAGAACCTACTATACAGCTATGGTAGTCAGAACAGCCTGGAAGTGGTACAAAAACAGACACATAGATGAATGGAACAGAATCAAGAACCCAGAAGTAAAATTTTGCTGAAGATCATTCAAAAGCAGTTGCATGATAAAGAACAACAATGAAGCTGTGAAACGTCTTATAACATGGAGGAATCTGGCGGGCATTATGCTGAGTGAATTCAGTCAGTCACAGAAGGACAAATATTGTATAAGAACACTGTTATAAGAACTCAAGAAAAGGTTTAAACACAGACGAAAACATTCTTTGATGGTTATGAGGGTGTGGAGGGAGAGTGAGGGTTATTCACTAACTAGATAGTAGACAAAAATTATCTTAGATGAAGGGAAGGACAGCACACACTACAGGGAAAGTCAGAACAACTATACTAAACAAAAGCTAAGAAGTTTCCTGAATACAATCAAACTCTTCAAGGGACAGAGTAGCAGGGGTGGGGGTCTGGGGACCATGCTTTCAGGG
This sequence comes from Trichechus manatus latirostris, assembly GCF_000243295.1. Classification (NCBI taxonomy): domain Eukaryota; kingdom Metazoa; phylum Chordata; class Mammalia; order Sirenia; family Trichechidae; genus Trichechus; species Trichechus manatus. The sequence goes on from NW_004444085.1 coordinate 2,974,963, forward strand.
AACATCTAGGTTAATTGGCATAACAAAGCTCATTAAGAAAATGTTCTGCATCCTACTTTGGTGAGTGGCAACTGGGGTCTTAAAAGCTTGCAAGCGGCCATCTAAGATACATCTATTGGTGCCAGCACACCCAGAGTAAAGGAGAATAAAGAACACCAAAGACACAAGGAAAGTATTAGCCCAAGAGACAGAAAGGGCCACATAAACCAGAGACTTCATCAGCCTGAGACCAGAAGAACTAGATGGTGCCCGGCTACCACCAATGACCCCTTGACAGGAAACACAACAGAGAGTCCCTGATGGAGCAGGAGAAAGGTGGTGTGCAGAACTCAAGTTCTAGTAAAATGACCAGACTTAATGGTCTGACTGAAACTGGAGGAACCCCAGAAAGCATGGCCCTGGATTCTCTATCAGCCCAGAACTAAAACAATTTCTGAGGCCAACTCTTCAGACAACTATTAGACTGGACTGTGGGACATAAAGTGATACTCGTGAAGAGTGTGCTTCTTAGCTCAAGTAGATACATGAGACTAAATGGGCAGCTTCTGTCCAGAGGTGAGATGAGAAGGCAGAGAGGGTCAGGAGCTGGTTGAATGGACTCAGGAAATCAGGGGTGGGAAGGAGGAGTGTGCTGTCACAGTATAGAGAAAGCAATTAGGGTCACATAACAATATATGTATAAATTTTTATATGAGAGACTAACTTGAATTATAAACTTTCACTTCAAGTACCATTAAAAAAAAAAAAAAATTGGAGGACCACAAAAGAAAAGTTGTTGGATTCTGTCATATGTCTTCTCAGTGTCTGTGGTTATGATTATATTTTTGTGTTTTAAGTTTTTAAATACTGTTTTTGGAATAAACCCACATTATAATGTAGGAGCCCTAGTGGCACAGTGGTTAAGAGCTACAGCTGCTAACCAAAAGGTTAGCAGTTTGAATCTACCAGCTGCTCCTTGGAAACACTATGGGGCAGTTCTACTCTGTCCTGTATGGTTGCTATGAGTCAGAATCGACTTGACGGCAGTGAGTTTGGTTTTGGTTTTTTAGTAATGTACTGTATTACTCTCTTTTTCTCTGCTATCTGATGGTTAATATTTAACCTAGAATTTTTAAATTGATGCTCATAGCTGAGAGCCATCTGTAGTTTTCTTTCTTGTGTAGTCTCAGGTGGATGAATCAATAATATTGTCATTTCATAATAAAAATAATCTGAAGATTTTCCTTATCTTTCTGTGCTCTGGAACAGTTTAAATAGCCTTGGAATCATTTGTTATTTAAAGGTTTGGTAGAGTTCTCCTACAAAACTAACTGGGTTTGGTGCTTTGGTGGGGGGAGGTTATTCTTTGATCACTTTATTTATTCTCTCACAATCAATGTGTTTATATTTTCTATGTTTATTTCTCATGTTGTCCTACAGGGTGATAGTTTCACTGTCAATATCCATTGAGTGAGAAAAGAGATGAGCAAAAACTGCTATGGGTTGAGTAATGTTTGTACATGAATTTGCATTTTATTGGTTATAACAGCACCATTTGACGAATGGTAACACATTATAGTAAACACTGTTGGTGCAGCACTCAGCTCCCTTCATCAGGCTGGGGCACCCACTCTCCAGCTGCCCTGAGTGCTGCCTGTGAACAGCAATAGCTGTAGCCTTCTCATGAGAATTGCCATTGACCAGTGGGAACCAGCACACCTGGAAATGCCTGGAAGTTTATGACTCACCAGCTGAGACTACACACAGGTAGTGACTGATACATAGTACAAAACACAGCACCCTTGCCTCAAAGTAGAATAACTGTGGTGTGCCATTCATGTTCCAGAGCTTTCAGTGGGATCAGACTAAAACTAGACTTCAAGTGGTCTCTTTGTCTAGCTTCTTCCCCTGCCCTGTCCAGTTTCCCTCACTTCCTTCCAAGTGTCTCCTGAGAGTACTCTCTCAATAAATCTCTAGCCTAAGAACCCCTGTCTCCGCCTCTGCTTCTAAGTAACCTGTCCTAAGACACATTATTAATATAAAAGATTATTTATTTTGCTACAAGTATTATTTGATGTACTTATGACTTTGAGGCCCCTTTGCAACAGCTGTTCATCCCGCAGGAATCAATGGACTTCACACTGGGAACAGCAATTCCAGAAAAGTAGAAAGTATGAAGCATTTTTTTGTTCTTAATAATAAATTTCTGTGTCCCCATTCATTTCTATTACCCCAAATATCATTAAATTCATATACAAAGTACAATATTCATTAAAAGAGAAAAATCATCTTACTTCAACATAATAAAAGTACTATTTCTCCAACAATGTGACAAGGACATAAGTATCTCACAGGACTTATGGGCCATCACTAGGATAATTCATTACCATTGCACTGAAAATGTGTAATAGGAGAGTTAAGAAAAATTTCTAACATGTGAATATTATTTGCAAAGGTTTTGTTTGTAACACTTTTTGGCTTGTATTTTCAATTGATACTGAGCTCTCTTCTCTAAATCATAGAGTTAGTTAATGTCATCAAGTCAATCTTCATGGACTTTAAGGCAAATGTAGTGGCAAAAATCTCTCCTCTCCTTTCTCCCAAATTAAAACTGTCATCCCTGAATGTGGCTGTTCTTCATAATTTTTAAAATATTTTTCTATATTTAATATGTAATACTTGAGCATATGTTTTGACTTCTTCCTTTCCCTCAGCCTGTATATTAATTTCTCAAATCCTATTGATTCATTCTTCATAATCTCCTCTCAGAATCCCCATCCCTGCCTACCCATTGCTATTGGCATCTTCCTCAATTCTCATTATATAATGTCCAGACTCTAACTTTTGCAGAGGACACCCATCTGGTGTCCCAACTTTCTCTCTCCTCCTCATTCAATCCATCTACACACCACTTATGAAGCCTTGGTGGTGCAACGGCTAAATGCTCAGCTGCTAACCGAAAGATTGGCGATTTGAACTCACACAACAGCTCTTCGGGAGAAAGACCTGTCAGTCTGCTCCAGGAAAGATTCTTGCTGTCTTTGTTAGGTGCCGTCGAGTTGGTTTCAACTCAGAACGACCCTGTGCACAACAGAACGAAACACTGCCTGGTCCTGTGCCATCGTCACAATCATTACTGTGTTTGAGCCCATTGTTGCAGCCACTATGTCAACCTGAGGGGCTCGTCTTCCAGCACTATATCAGACAGTGTTCCACTGCTATCCATAAAGTTTTCACTGGCAAAGTTTTCTGGAAGTAGATCGCCCAGGTCATGGCGATCAAGAGGATGATGCAGGACCGGGCAACATTGTATTCTGTTGTGCATAAGGTCGCCAAGAGTTGAAGTTGACTCAAAGGCAGCTATCTACTTGTCTATATAAATCTCCCCCTGAAATCAAATAGACTTTTCATTGTCCCCCAAAATATGCCTTGTGCCACCCCATACCCACACCTTTCATCCCTGTGTTCACTTTATATGGAATGCCTTCTCCCTCCTGTCCCACATGTCCATGTATCAAATCCTGTCCATTCTTCAAGACTTATTTCAGATGACAACTTCTGCCAGAAGCTTTCCGTGTATGAAGTATGAAGGTCCTGTCTGTCTGTCTCCCTTATTAATTCTAGCAGCACTCTGAGTATAGTACTTATGTAATGCTTATCTCACAATGTCAGGGGCGGATTACCCAATAAGCAAGGTAAGCATGGGCTTACTTGTGCTTACTTACTAATCTGTAGTGAACAATTTCATGGGTTTTTTTTGTTGTTGTTCACTACAGATTAGTAAGTAAGCACAAGTAAGCCCGTGCTTACCTTGCCTACTGGGTCATCCGTCCCTGTCAGGGATTGTAAATTTGAAAAGAGGCTTTGATTTGTAGGAAGGTGCTGTGGGGTTGAGAGAGAGACAGATGCAAGCCATACCTAGAAGCAGAATCTTTGATGTGGTGAAAAAATGTGAAATTGTTCATCATAGAGGATCTGGTAAACAAGGTGAGCATCATGTTTACCTTGCCTGTTGGATAATCTGCCCTGAATGTCTTATTTTCTAGACATTTCTGTCTCTAAGTCAATTCCCTAAATACATGATAAATCCTTTGAAGGATAGGACTGTGCCTTACATGTCATTGTGTCTCCTACGTCACTTAGCATGGTGCTAGCACAGAGGTGGGATTAATGAGAAATGAATAAGCAAATAATGCATTTCTTGGGCCACACAATTGTACTGAATAAAGCAGAGCCTGAAGTCAAGTGGAGCTGAGGATTAATGAAGGGTGAAAGGAGCGCAGCTTCTTTTTTCCTCAGCTCTATTTTCCATGGGATCAAACGGGAGAATCAGACCAGTGACTCAAGAGTAATAGTACCAGTTCTGAAATAGTTGTCCATTTCTAAATGAAACTTTAAAGAAATAATTACAAATGCTATTTTCTATCACTCTAATACCTGTTTTAATTAAGTTAGAATCTGCAAAATGACTTCTACATCAAAATAGCTCCTTCATTAACTTCAACTATCAGTGTATCATTTGATAAATATTTTAGTTGGAATCTGGCTCCTTGGTAGTCTCCAAGAGTTAAGTGAGCAGCTGACTCCCCCTCACTCCCTATCGAATTATATACTGTTTATAAATGATTGTCAATTCAATCTCTTGAACCTTTCCAGGCTGGGAGGCTGGGATTTGATGCAGTGTGTGGAAAAAAGAGCGTTGCCATGTGAATTACTAAATTACTTCACAGAGATGCTGGAACTTTATAAAAAGGAAAGCAGCTGGGGTGTTAGCTGCTTTTAAATAAAGTTTTTTAGTCAGTCCTGGTGAAGAAAACACAAGGGTTTTTGTTGTGTTCTATTTTTGCTTCTATTAAAGTAGTGTAACTGCTGACTTTGTGAACAAAATGTATAAAAGCAGGCAGGTTCAGACAAATGCCCAGTGTTTTTCTGAGATCACAGTGTCAGCCAAGTCCTGACAGGGGGCGTAAACTGTGCATAAACAACACAGCCAAGGCTTTTGAGCAGGCTTTTGGGGTATATAAATGAGACCACCAGGAGAAGCCAGATGGTGAGCAACAGAAGCGGCGAGGAGGAGAGACAGTGGTTAAGTGCTGAGGAAAGAGGGAAACTGGACAGGTAATAAACCAAACTACTAGAGTTCACGGGTAGCAGGAAAGAATGAAAAAAAAAAATTTTTTTCTGGCCTAGCCATCTGCTAGGGAGTCTCACCTCACTTATACAGTTGATCAACCCTCCTTTGACTACAATCGAAAGAGTGTATGTTTACTTAAGCCCTCCCTTTTCTCCCATTTCTCATTTGCCCCTCCAGTTTCATAAGTAGCCACTTATCCTTTCCCTCTCTTTCTTTCTATTCTCCTTTTTGTCTTACAAAGAAAGGTCCAAACAACGTGTGTAGGAGAAGGAGGGGAGATGTCATTCAGGCTTTAGAATGAAGTTCTTAAGGTAGAAAATTTCAAGTACATCAACAAGTGTAAAGTACTTATTACATGACCAGCACTTTGGCATTTGTGGAAGTAATTATTATTAAAGATAGAAGGTTCACTTTAGTGTGCCCTTAGTTTCCATGTCGTCCATTTTGAGAAATGGCCCATGTCTTAGTCATCTAGTGCTGCTAAGTGGATGGCTTTAACAAAGACAAACTTATTTCCTCACAGTAAAGTAGGCTGAAAGTCCAAATTCAGGACGTCAGCTCCAGGGGAAGGCTTTCTCTCTCTGTTGGCCTTCTCTTCAGTCTTCCCCAGACTAGGAGCTTCTCCGCAAAGGGACTCCGGGTCCAAAGGGGCATGCTTTGCTCCCTGCACTGATTTTTTGGTGGTATGAGGTCCCCCTGTCTCTCTGCTAGCTTCTCTCTTTTGTATCTCAAGAGAGATTGCCTCAAGACACAATCCAATCTTGCAGATTGAGTCCTGGCTCACTAACACAAGCGCCACCCATCTCCCCCTCATTAACATCATAGAGGCAGGATTTACAACATATAGGAAAATCACACAATACCAGGAATCATGGCCCAGCCAAACTGATACACACATTTTTTGGGGGATGTAATTCAATCCATGACAGCCCAGATATATATTTACTAGACAACTCAGGAGAGTGGGGTATGGTTGGCTGCTGATTTTTCAAGTGTGCATGGACCCCACACAGCACAGACTCTAGAGCCTAGTGACCAGCAGATGTGTCCTGAAATGTGTCACAGTGGTGATGGTTGCTCCAGCCTTGTTCTTCTGACTTCCATTTGCAGTGCCTGGAAAATCAGACTTGTCCTGGAAATAAAAGTTGCCAGGCAGGAAGCAGACTTGAGTGACTACAGGAGACTCAGGCCGGACTTCCCAGGCATTTTCAGAAAGAAGTGGCTTCTGTTCTCTGAAGTGCATTCTGCTCGTACTTCTAGCATGGGGTAGAAAGCAGATTTGAAATGGAAGGGGCAGGAGAGGCTAAAAGCTGCCCAGGACAGGGAGAATTTATAAATCAACAGTACATACTAAGTAGTCCCAGGCAATCTGTTTCATTATGTGCACGCCAGCTGAGCCCCTTCTTGGAATATTTTGTGGAAATTGTCATTCCTGCCCTCAAGGAATTCACAATCTAAATAAAAACAAAATACAAACACGCATAGATCCAGAAGATCTCTTAGAGCAGGAGAAAGGATAAACTTTGAATTCCGTTCTCTTCCAGTTGCCATCGGACTCCAACTTGGCAACTCCATTTGTGTCAGAATAGAACTGTACTCTATAGGGTTTTCAGTAGCTGCTTTTACAAAAGTAGGCCTTTTTTTTGAGGCACCTCGGGGTGGACTCAAACCTCCAACCTTTCGGTTAGCACTGAGTACATTAGCCGTTTGCACCATTCAGGGACTCCTGTGATCTCTTAGAGTCTCCTTAAACAAAGGTGATTAATACTATAAATATACAGACATTAAGTTTGGGACTTGCTTTTGAGGTTTCATTTTGTTTTGTTTTAAATTCTTGCAGAGAATATAATTTTTGTTAAAGAGATTCTTTAGACTATGCTAAAAATGAAAATTGTCCTGTGAAAAGTAATTCATGAAGCATCAAATGTCCTTTATATGTTACACGAATGATTTTTTTCAAATACCATGCGTACAGGAACATAAAAAAATAATAATCCCTTGAGACACTTGGTAAGTTTATCAAAGGATGGCCCTAATAGAGCTGCTGGGGTTCTCTCAGTTGGTCAAATATGATGGCTAGAAGCAAATGGAAATCTACTTTCCTAATTTTCAAAACAAATTCATGGAAATACATTATGTCAGAGGATTTCTAACCCCTAAGAAGAAGTTGCTGTCTAACCCCAATAAAACCCATGGAAGGAGGGGAAAAGACAAGGGGGTTATGGGGAGGGTTGGCCCTGCCCTTTCTGTTCAAACCCCAGAGTTGGTAAGGGATTTGAGGCCTCTTAGAGATGAAAACCAAACCCGTTGCCATCAAGTCAATTCTGACTCATAGCGACCCTATGAGACAGAGTAGAAATGCCTCATAGGGTTTCCAAGGCTGTAAATCTTTTTTTTTTTTTTTTTTGGTGGAGGCGGGGAACCCTGTGGGACAGTTCTCCTCTGTCTTATGGGGTCGCTATGAGTCAGAATCAACTTGATTGTAATGAGTTTTATTTATTATTTTAATTTTTTAAATTGTACTTTAGATGAACATTTACAGAACAAATAGTTTCTCATTAAACCGTCAGTACACATATTGTTTTATGACATTGGTTAACAACCCCACGACATGTCAACACTCTCCCTTCTCAACTTTGGAGGACCGTTTTTTTGGTGAAAATATCCATAGCCAAAGTTTCACCATTTCAAAAGTTTCTACATGTACAATTCAGTGCGTTGATTACATTCTTCCAGTTGTGCTATTCTCACTAACCTTTTCCAAATTATTCCATCACCATTATCTTCAACTCACTGCCCCCTAGGCTTCCCATTAAACCTTTTGAGTTGCTGTTCTCAATTTGATCTTACATAGATAATTCTTTTTTTTTTTTTTTGTACCTTAGATGAAGGTTTGCAGAACAAGTAGTTTCTTATTAAACAGTTAGTACACATATTGCCTTATGACAATGGTTAACAACCCCACGACATGTCAACACTGTCCCTTCTCAACCTTGGGTTTCCTATCACCAGCTTTCTTGTCCCCTCCTGCCTACTAGTCCTTGCCCTGGACTGCTGTGCCTCATTAGTCTGGTTTTGTTTTATGAGGCTGTGCAATCCCCAGCTGAACGGTGAACTTCGGGAGTGACTTCACCACTGGGCTAAAAGGGTGTCTGTGGGCCATACTCTCAGGGTTTCTCCAGTCTGTCAGGCCAGGGCATCTGGTCTTTTTTTTGTGTGTGTGGGTTAGAATTTTGTTCTACATCCTTCTCCAGCTCTGTCCAGGACTTTCTATTGTGATACCAGTCAGAGCAGTCCGTGGTGGTAGCCAGGCACCATCTAGCTGTACTGTACTCAGTCTGGTGGAGGCCATGGTAGCTGTGGTCCATTAGTCCTTTGGACTAATCTTTTCCTTGTATCTTGTTCTCTTCATTCTCCCTTGCTCCCCAAGGGGTGAGACCAGTGGAGTATCTTAGATGGCTGCTCACAGGCTTTTAAGACCTGAGACGCTACTCACCACGGTAGAATGTAGAACATTGTCTTTATAAACTGTGTTATGCCAATTGAGCTAGATGTTCCCTGAGACCATGGTCCCCATGGCCCTCCGCCCAGCAATTCAGTCCCTCAGGAAGTTTGGAAGTGTCTATGGAGCTTCCATGACCTTTCCTTGTACAAGCTGTGCTGGCTTCCCCAGTATTGTGTACTGTCTTACCCTTCACGAAAGTTACCATTTATCTATTGTCTGTTTAGTTCCCCCCCACCCCTCCCATCCCTCGTAACCAACAAAGATTGTTACTTTTTGTGTGTAAACTTTTACATTATTTTTTACAGTAGAGATCTCATACAATATTTGTCCGTTTGTGATTGACTTACTTCGATCAACATAATGTCCTCCAGTTTCATCCATGTTATGAGATGCTTCACAGATTCATCATTGTTCTTTATCGTTGCATGTTACTCCATTGTGTGTATGTACCATAGTTTATTTATCCATTCATCTGTTGATGAGTATCTAGGTTGTTTCCATCTTTTTGCTATTGTGAACAGTGCTGCAATGAATATGAGTGTACATATGTCTATTCGTGTGAAGGCTCTTATTTCTCTAGGATATATTCCTAGGAGTGGGATTGCATTTTGTAGTGCTTCTTTTTGTGGTGTTGATGTTTTCTTTGTTCCTCTTACTCTCCTGTGCTGAGTTCCTTTTGTTTGTGGATTTTTTTTCATTTCTTTTATTTTTGTAGGTTTTCTTTTTACTGAGACTTTATGTTTTTTCTTGTTTATTTTGATGAGTAGGTTTGTTAACTTTCTTTGTGGTTACTTTGAAATTTACCCTTATCTTCCTAGATTTGAATCAGTTTATTGTTACTTGGTATTGCCTTGCCTTCCTCTCCATTAGAAGGCTCTAGACCTACACTGTGTATTCCCTATTTTATTGTTCTGATGCTGTTGTCATTTACAGATTAACCTCTCTGGTTCCCTGTTGTAATTCTTTTAGTTTTGCATAGTCCTTAAGAGTTCATTTCGTAGGTTGGTTTCTGGCTAGTACAATCCTGTGTCCTATATTCAGCCTGTGGTCTGATGTTGTTTGTTCTCAGATTGAAGGACTCCGTTTAATAAGTCC
>NW_004444085.1:2984775-3026806 GCF_000243295.1 Trichechus manatus latirostris
GTCTGTATTTTCCATAAATTTGTCTGCCTTTTCCATGAATTTGTCTATTTTTTCCTCATTTTTGTCTGCTTTTTGCTTCAACTCTTGAATAATTCTGAATATTAGAGATTTGAATTCCCAATCAGTTAGGTCTAGTGCCTTTTCTTCTACTGGAAAGTCATCTGGTGTTTTAGTTTGGACACCTACTGGAACCATCCTGTCCTGTTATTGTAAATGTTTTGATATTATCTACTGTCTTCGGGGCATTCAGTGGTTATTTTCCTCCCTTATTGATTGTAGATTTGTTTGTTTTGTCCTACTTTTTTGTTTTATTTGGTTATGTCTGAGCAGGCGGGCTATGCATTCTTTGTTATTTACTCATCTGTGAGCGTGATGCTTTTCACCTCCTTCTCCAGTGGGCAGGGTCAGTCGCTCAGGTATGGTACAGGTATGGGCAGGTGCAGCTGAAGGGGAGTTGCTAGTATGGGTTGTTTTTGGCACGTACCAGGGCTGACAGTGCAGACTGGGAATCAGTGCAGGGAAGGTTCCAGTAGGCTGTGCCTATGCTGCTTGGGAGTGTGATGTTCAGCACACGGTGCAGGTAGGCAGGAGGGAGGGGGTAGACTGTGATGTGTGGAGCTAAGATGGGTATGGGAAAGACGAGAGAGAGGAGAGAGGAACAGGAGCCAAAAACTTACACACAAACAAAAAAGAGTGCTGAGGGAGCTTGCCATTGGAGTGGAGAGATGGAGAGACTGAGAAATGAGGAAAAACAAAAATGAAAATAAAAAAGAAAAAGGGTAAAAGAAAAAAATGAATAAATAGAGAAACTGGAAATGAAGAAAGACAAAAATGGAATAAGAGAGATAAGAAAACAAAACAAAGAAACAAAAAACAAGAAAAAAGAAATGCCCCCAGGGATGTCCTTGTGTGTCTGCCATAGTAAGGGAGTAGCTTCCAAGCCGTGTGGTACTGCCCAGCTAAAAGGGGCTCCCAAGTCAAGAAAAGAAAAAGAAAACAAACACACAAATCAGAACAGAACAAATCAGAGCAAACAAAGAAACAAAAAAGCCCCGGGGGTCCCACCAGAGTAGGGGCATGGGCCGGGAAGCAGTTTCACAGTCAAGCAGTGTTTCACAGCCTTTCAGGAAGAAGGAAAGATGGCACACAGAGCCAGGTATTTGAGAGAAAGGAGGGGGAGGTGGTGAGAGGTAAGGAATAAATCTAAAGAAGTGGGAAAAAGCAACACCAGCAGCCAACAAAATACACTCAGGGAGCTGGCCAGTGCAGATGAGTGGAATCAAAGTGACACTGGGGTGAAGCTGGTGCTTCCCGGCCAAGAGACTGTGGCTGCAGGAAGCAGAGGAGGCTAAGTGGGGGTGAAGAAGGTTGCGGGGTGGGAAAGCCTATATCACTGGTTACCGGCCTTTCTGTCTCCCGCTGGATGCTCCGTGAAGCTGCTTTCTCATACCCCCTGTCTGCTGGTCTCCAATAGGAGTCCAAGATGGCAGATCCATGCTGCGGTAGCTGATAGGGGACCTCTGCATGTATCTCTGTTCGCTCTTTGTTCTCGGTCAGTTTCTTATTCCATTTGGTGCTTGGCTGAGTTCTTTATCTCTTCATTTGAAGCTTAGGCTTTCAGGATTGACATGTGACTCTGTTTTACTTAGTTTTTCTGATCTTTGCTGTGGAGGGTCAGTGTGGTGCTTCTGACTATAGCACCATGTTGCCTGGAAGTCGTCAAGGCTGTGAATCTTTATGGAAGCAAACTGCCACATCTTTTTCCCACAGAGCAGCTGGTGGGTTCGAACCACCAACCTTTTGGTTAGCAGCCAAGCATTTTAACCACTGTGCCACCAGGGCTTCTTGTACTGTGAAAAATGGAAGGTATTATTACCTGCTACTTAACTCCTATCTGTCCAGAGGCTCACTAGGTGAAATTAAAAGCCTTGTGATTTTGAACCAGAAAACTAGGCTCATTTTTTTCATTGTTGTTGTTGATTTGCAGTATAGTACATTGTCCTTCAGCATAAATGGAACTTCCTGGAAGTATAAAATCCATAGCATAAACATGTTGTTGTCAAGTGCTGAGTCAGTTCCGACTCATAGCTACCCCATGTACACAGAACAAAACACTGCCTAGTCCTGCACTATCAGAATCGTTGTTATACTTGATCCCATTGTTGCAGCCACTGTGTCAGTCCATCTCCTTGAGGGTCTTCCACTTTTTTGCTAACCCTCTACTTTAGCAAGCATGATGTCCTTCTCCAGGGACTGGTCCCTCCTGATAACATGTCCAAAGTACATGAGGCGAAGTCTTGCCATCCTGACTTCTAAGGAGCATTCGGTGGTACTTCTTCCAAGACAGATTTATTCGTTCCTCTGGCAGTTCATGGTATATTCAGTATTCTTCACCAACACATAATTCAAAGGCTTCAATTCTTCTTCAGTCTTTCTTTTTCATTGTCCAGCTTTCACATGCATATGAGGTGATTGAAAATACCATGGCTTGGGTCAGGTGCACTTAGTCCTCAAAGTGACATCTTTGCTTTTTAACATCTTAAAGAGGTCTTTTGCAGCAGATTTGCTCAATACAATATGTCCTTTGATTTCTTGACTGCTGCTTCCATGGATGTTGATTGTGGATCCAAGTAAAATGAAATCCTTTACAACTTCAGTCTTTTCTCCTTTTACCATGATGTTGTTTACTGCTCCAGTTGTGAAGCTTTTTATTTTATGTTGAGATTCAATCCATACTGAAGTCTGTAGTCTTTGATTTTCATCAGTAAGTGCTTCAAGTTCTCTTCACTTTCAGCAAGGAAGGTTGTATCATCTGCATATCACAAGTTTTTAATGATCCAATCCTGGTGCCATGTTCTTCTTCATATAGTCCTGCTTCTCAGATTATTTGCTCAGCAAACAGATTGAATAAGTATGGTGAAGGGATACAACTCTGACACACACCTTTACCAACTTTAAACCACGCAGTGTCCCCTTGTTGTGTTCGAATGACCACCTCTTGGTCTATGTACAGGTTCCTCATGAGTGAAATTAAGTGTTCTGGAATTCCCATTCTTAGCAATGTTATCCATAATTTGTTATGGCCCACATAGTCAAGTGCCTGTGCATGGTCAATAAAACATAGGTAAACATCTTTATGGTATTTTCTGCTTTCAGCCATGATCCATCTGATACCAGCCATGATAGCCCTGTTCCATGTCCTCTTCTGACTCTGGTTTGAATTTCTGGCAGTTCCCTCTCCCTGTACTGCTGCAACCATTTTTTGGATGATATTCAGCAAAATTTTACTTGTGTGTGATATTAATGATATTCTTCAATAATTTCCACGTTCTGTTGGATCACCTTTCTTTGGAATGGGCACAAATAGGGATCTATCTTCCAGTTGGTTGGCCAGGTAGCTGTCTTCCAAATTTCTTGACATAGATGAATGAATGAGCACTTTCATCCGTTTGTTGAAACATCTCAATTGGTATTCCATCAATTTTTGGAGGCTTTTTTTTTTTTTGCCAATGCCTTCAGTGCATCTTGGACTTCTTTCTTCAGATGAATGTCGACCAATTCTTTTTGGTACAGTGATGGTGTATTCCTTCCATCTTCTTTTGATGTTTCCTGTGCCATTCAATATTATCCCCATAGAATCCTTCAATACTGAAACTCAAGGCTTAAAATTTTTTTTCAGTTCTTTCAGCCTGAGAAATGCGGAACATGTTCTTCCTTTTTGATTTTTTATCTCCAGGTCTTTGCACATTTCATTATAATACTTTACTTTGTCTTCTCGAGGTGCCCTTTGAAATCTATTTAGCTCTTTTACTTCATCATTTCTTCCTTTTGCTATAGCTAATCTACGTTTAAGAGCAAGTTTTAGAGTCTTTTCTGACATATATTTTGTTCTTTTCTTTCTGTCTTTTTAATGACCTCTTATTTTCTTCATGTATGATGTCATTCCACAACTCTCCTGGTCTTCGGTCATTTAGAGTTCAGTGCTTTGAATCTATTCTTGGGAAGCTCTCTAAATTCAGGTGGGATATACTCAAGGTCATATTTTGGCTTTTGTGGACTTGTTTTAATTTTCTTCAACTTCACCTTGCATGTGAGCAATTGATGGTCTATTCTGCAGTCGGCCCCTGGGCTTGTTCTCATGATATTGAGCTCTCCATGGTCTCTTTCCGCAGATGTAGTTGATATGATGTCTGTGTATTCCATCTGGTGAGGTCCATGTGTATAGACGCTGTTTATGTTGTTGAAAAAAGGTGTTTGCAATGAATAAGTCGTTGGTCTTGCAAAACTCTGTCATGTGAACTCCGGCGTCATTTCTATTGCCAAGTCCATGTTTTCTAGCCACCTATCCTTCTTCTCTGTTTCCAACTTCTGAATTCCAATCACCAGTAATTATCAGTGCATCTTGATTGCATGTTTGATCAATTTCAGACTGCAGAAGTTGGTAAAAATCTTCAACTTCTTCATCTTTGGCCTTAGTGGTTAGTGCATACATTTGAATAATAGTATTAACTGGTCTTCCTTGTAGATATATGCATATTATCTTATCACTGACAGCATTTTACTTCAGGATAGATCTTGAAATGTTCTTTTTTATGGTGAACGTGATGTCATTCCTCTTCAATTTGTCATTCCTGGCATAGTAGACCATATGATTGTCCGATTCAAAGTGGCCAATACCAGCCCATTTCAGCTCACTAATGCCTAGGATATTGATCTTTATTCGTTCCATTTCGTTTTTTATGACTTCCAATTTTCCTAGATGCATACTTCGTACATTCCACGTTCTAATTATTAATGTTTGCAGCTGTTTCTTCTCATTTTGAGTCGTGCCACATCTGCAAATGAAGGTTCTGAAAGCTTAACTCCATCCATGTCATTAATGTTGACTCTACTTTGAGGAGGCAACTCTTCCCCAGTTGTATTTTGAGTGTCCTCCAACCTGAGGGGCTCATCTTCCAGCAGTACATCAGACAGTGTTCCACTGCTATTCATAAGGTTTTTACTGGCCAGTTTTTTAGAAGTAGACTGCCAGGTCCTTCTTCCTAATCTGTTGCAGTCTGGAAGCTTCACTAAAACCTGTCTACCGTGGGTGGTCCTGCTGGTATTTGAAATACCAGTAGCATAGCTTGGAGCATCACAGCAGCACGCAAACCACTAGAGTAGGACAAACTGACAGATGAGTGGTGGAGCATAAACATGTAACTCCTAAAATATGGCCCCCCAAATGAGTCTAGAGTAAAGCAAGGCTTCCAACAGGTTGCTTTGGGTTTTACCCCCTGATGGGAAATTGCATTTCCACCCCAGATACACTGAATCAGAATTTACCTTTTGGATTCCTATTCAGTATATCTGGAGTGGAAATTGAAATTCTCAGCAGGGGGTCAAACCCAAAGGAACCTGTCGAAAGCCCTGCCTGTAAAGCCAATGTCTGGGTAAATATGCATGAAAAGCCCAGCATAAAGCATTTCTGTGGGCAAGATGAGAGGCTGTGCCTACCGCCACCTGCTTGTGACTCCCAGCACAGAAGCCTCTCACCTGAGGCTGCCTGCATTGATCACTTCTCTGCTAAATGTTCAAGTTGGGGATGCTGTGTGGTGGGTATCTGTGTAATAACTGATTACAACTGTCAACCAGGAATTCAGGTTTGCCTGCTGCATGCTCACTTACTGCCGATGAAATGGCACTGAACTAGAATAATTTGGGGGGGGAGCCGTGCCCCACCTAGACGCTCCTCCATCTCCCCCAGCATCAGTTTGCGAAATGTCATTCTGAAAAGTGACATGCCTGATAAGGCATTGTGCTGTAACTCAAGTGGAGCTTGTCCCTGCCTTTGGATCAATATGCCTTTAACGCTTCTTCAGGGCTGCGCCGGGCAGCCCTCATGGCCAGTGTTACGCTTTTTACAAGTGCTCTTAAGGCACAGATTGCTGTGTATATGATACATTGTGCCTCCAACTCTTCTAAACCACTGAACCTTGAATTCTACAGATTTAAAGATTTGTTCAAGCTTCAGGGCAAAGCCCAGTTAAGGCAAGTAAATCGGAAAAGCAAGTGTCTCTGGACTGTCTGGGAGTGTGCCCTCTGGAATAAATTACTTCATCCTGTATGACTTCATATGACTTCAGACAGAGGCTTCTTTAGAATCGCGAAGCTCTGGATGAACTGTGTCACGTGGATTCAGCTGATCATGTGGGTTCTGTGAATCCTACATGGTTGTAAGGGGCAGTAATGCTGTACTGTTTGGCCTGCGGAGTTTTACATGCAAGAAGGTGAAGTGAGGGGACCATTTGTATGTCTCAAGGTTTAACAGATACCTTGCCTTAAACCTCCGTTTATGACCCAGAGGCAAATGCAGACCGGTCAGCAGGGTGAGGCACAACCTTCCTCAGCCATTTTTTAATGCCTTCATCCTGGTCAGGTGGACAGCATATTCCCATCAGTGAGCTCTTCCGATTATACTGTAATTCTCAACTTGGAGGGTGTTGGAGAGAAAAATCACAAAGCCTGGTTAAAATTGAAAGTATAGAGTTTTACTGAGGACAGCTGCAGCACAAAAGAACATTGCAGCGGGTAAACGTGGAGTCCCAGCAAATGGAACACATGAAGCCAAGGAGAAGCAATTGGGACCACATGGTTATAGGGCTGGAGGAGGAAGTACAAAACACAGTATTCTGATTGGTTTACAGTGATTGAGGTTAGTCAAAGGCGAGACAGAGTGAAGCATAATCTTTGATGTTATTAGTTACATGAATACATTGATTGGCTAAAAGACATAATTGAGAGACATGGGGTCAAGAGGGAGCTTCATGTTGGTTACAAAGCAGTGACATGATAGAAATTTTCAGGATTGGTCTGTTAGAAGTTAGCTTGTTCTAAGGGTCAATCTCCAGAGGAGACAGGGAAAATGAGTTTCCATGAGATATTCACATTCTTTAGGCTGACCACAAAGAAACTTATTTCCTTAACAATATTGGGGGTTGGCTTCTAGGCAAGAAAGGTAGAGCCTGGGGAAAAGGTTACATTGAGCTCTTAGAGTTAGCTGGGTCATTTTACAAATAGGTCAGAGGCCTCTGTTTTGATTTTATCCCTTATCAAGGACAAAGGGGGAGGGTGTCAGAAATTCTGGTTTGGCAAATTATGGTATATCCACACAATGGAATATTATGCAATGATAAAGAACAACAATGAAGCTGTGAAACATAGTATAACATGGTGGAAGCTGTAACTTATTATGCTGAGTGAATTTAGTCAGTCACAGAAGGATAAATACTGTATAAGACCACTATTATAAGAACTCAAGAAAAGGTTTAAACACAGAAGAAAACATTCTTTGATGGTTACGGGGGTGGGGAGGGAGGGTGAGGGTTATTCACTAACTAGATAGTAGATAAGAATCATCTTAGGTGAAGGGAAGGACAGCACACACTACAGGGGAAGTCAGCACAACTGGACTAAACCAAAGCTAAGAAGTTTCCTGAATACAGTCAAATACTTCGAGAGACAGAGTAGAAGGGACCATGCTTTCAGGGGACATCTAGGTCAATTGGTATAACAAAGCTTATTAAGAAAATGTTCTGCATCCTACTCTGGTGAGTGGCATCTGGGGTCTTAAAAGTTTGCAAGTGGCCATCTAAGATGCATCAGTTGGTCCCAACCACTTGGAGTAAAGGAGAACGAAGAACACCAAATTCACAGGGAAAGTATTAGCTCAAGAGACAGAATGGGCACATAAACCAGAGACTTCATCAGCCTGAGACCAGAAGAACTATATGGTGCCCACCTACCACCAATGAATGTCCTGACAGGGAACACAACAGAGGGTTGCTGATGGAGCAGTAGAAGGATGGGGTGCAGAACTCAAATTCTAGTAAGAAGACCAGACTTAATGGTCTGACTGAGACTGGAGGTGCCCCGGAAAGCATGGCCCCTGGACTCTCTATC
This sequence comes from Trichechus manatus latirostris, assembly GCF_000243295.1. Classification (NCBI taxonomy): domain Eukaryota; kingdom Metazoa; phylum Chordata; class Mammalia; order Sirenia; family Trichechidae; genus Trichechus; species Trichechus manatus. Next base: position 2,992,717 of record NW_004444085.1, read on the forward strand.
AGCCCAGAACTAAAACAATTTCCGAGGCCAACTCTTCAGACAGGGATTGGACTGGACTGTGGGACATAAAGTGATACTTGTGAAGAGTGTGCCTCTTAGTCAAGTAGATACAAGAGACCAAAGGGGCGGCTTCTATCCAGAGGTGAGATGGGAAGGCAGAGAGAGTTAGGAGCCGGTTGAATGGTCATGGGGAATCAGGGGTGGAAAGGAGAAGTGTGCTGTCGCAGAATGGGGTGAGCAATTAGGGTCTCATAACAATGTATGTAAAAAAAATTTTGTATGGGAGACTAACTTGAAATGTAAACTTAATTTAATTACAACAATTAAAAAAAGAAAAGAAAATACCAAAAAAAAAAAAAAAAGAATTTCTGGTTTGGAAAACCAGTTGGAACCAGTTGTTGAGTCGACTTCTATTCATGGTGACCTCATGTGTGTCAGAGTAGAACTGTGCTTCATAGCGTTTTCAATGGCTGATTTTTCAGAAGTAGACAGGCCTTCCAAGGCAGGTGGACTCGAACCTCCAACCTTTTGATTAACAGCCAAGCATGCTAACTATTTGCATGGGTAACACCAATTTCACCTTCCCCTTTAGAATCGCCGCAGAAGATCCCCACAGAAGACATAGGCACTGCAGTCTTCCTCTTCCTCTAGATCTAGGGCTTTGGCGGGGTGTCCCTATGTCACCTCTTTGGTGGCAGGCCACCACCACTCTGTCTTTATCACACTTCCCTTTTCTCAGGACTCTACAAAAAGTAGGGGGAAATGCAAATTCCTGCATTTCCCATCAAATAAATAAGGAATTGACATCTCTAATGCAGCTACTTGGACAAAACTGAAGGGTGATCATATTTATCTTGTTTTGAAGAAGTAAGTAGAGTTCTCAGAATGGGAGCGTCCAGCCTGATTGCCTGTTCTGTTCTGGTAGTGTAATAAGAAAAGCCACATCAAAAACAAGGTAGAAAGAAGATCTTCCAAAGTGCACCTTCCGTAGCTCATAAGCAAACATCTGTGAAGCAGCAAACTATTGTTTACTTGAGCCTGTCATGTCAGTTGTCACATTAAAAGGTAAACTTCAAGGCATGTTTTTATTGGAGAATTAGCAAGTCTGCCTGCAGTGGAGCTCTTAACAGTCTAATAGCACCTGGGTTAGAGGGATTAACTCCAAGGCCATGGGGTGAGTCCCCACCCAAAGGAAGGTGATAGGGGTACCTTCAAGGGGGCGGTGTGGCCCTCACGCCGTTGTAAACACTTTTCTCTGTATCCCTCTCCCCAGGCTTGGATGTCAGGCAAGCTCAGGTTATCGCTCTGTCATCAGGCACGAAGTGCATCAGTGGCGAGTACATCAATGACCAGGGACTGGTGGTCAATGACTGCCACGCGGAAATCGTGGCAAGGAGAGCATTTGTTTACTTCATCTACACACAGCTGGAGCTGCACCTGAGGTAAATGGATCATTGTTTGTGATGGTTGACTTGTGTCCCCCAGAAATATGTATTGAAGCCCTGGCCCCTATACTTGTCAATGTGATCCTATCTGGCAATAAGAGTTTTCTTTGGTTATGTAAATGAGCTTATACCAGTGTAGGGTGGGTCCTAAACCTAATCACATCAGAGTTATAAAAACAGCAGAATAGGTACAGACACACACAGGTGGAAGAGAAAGACTGATGACAGAGACCAATGCCCAGAGACAAGCCCAGAAACACCAAGCATTGCTGGCAGCTACTAGAAGCTAAATAAACAAGAAAGAACCTCTCCCTAGAGCCATGCCCTGAATTCAGACTTCTAGCCACCAGAATTGTGACAAAATTAATTTCTGCTCTTTAAAGCCACCCACTTGTGGCATTTCTGTTACAGCAGCACTAGGTAATTGAGACACTGTTTCTGACTGAGACGGACTTTATGGAATTCCATAGGGGAAAATAAACCTGTCCTCTGGACAGCCAAATGCATGGTTCTTTTAGAGTTGTATTTATGCGTCTTATTGATGAGCAGCCAGTATCTAGGGGAAAGAAGAGTTACTCCATAATCAGCTCAGAATGTATTTTCCCCTTTATCCTGGAAGTTTTCCTACTCTTGATGAATAGCTGTGAGCCATAAAGCTTAAGTTTTTATTCAGACGATTGACAATCCCTTAAGCACTGATAGTGTTGCCGTGCAAACTGGTAAAATATTGAAATACCAGGTGTCTTCCTCATTATTGTCATTTCTCTCTCCAGTAAACATTCCACTTGCCTGTGAATTATTGCAGCAGATAGTTTTCAAGGCATGTGCACACACTCCCACACACACATACAGACACATCTTGTCACATGCTCATTCCATTAAATAGTATTTCCAATTAAAACACTCAGGGATCTCTAAAGGGTGAAATTTTACTACAAATGAAGCATTTCACAAATAAAAGCATATGCAGGTAGCACAAGTTCTTTCTTCATGAGGCTAAGAATGCCTTCTAGAAAATAAAGGAAATTATTGAGAAAGAGAATTGACAGCCTATTTTATGCATTGTCAACTTTCAGCCAAGGTATTTCTCCAGTTAATTACTCACATTCTAAATACAAATGAGACTAGGGGAGTTATCTGTAGAATTGGCTAGAGCAGTACAAAGATGTTCCCCAAAAAGGAACAAACAACGCAGTTCTGCTTTTAAACTCTGCTTCCTTTACTGTGGGTTTAAATGAAGACCACTAGCCCTCTGGTTATTAATCCCAGAGCTAGCCTGCTGTTAAAAAGGAAAAAAAATGAAGAAAAGAAAAACCAACAGAAAAAAAACCACATTGTCTCGTGGGAGTTGAGACTTATTGCTCTCTCTCTGTCTCTGAAATACGTAATTGCATTGATCCAGCTTGAGAGTGTGTTCAGTTAGAGTATTTGGATCAATGTTACCTGCTCCCTGGTAAACTTTCATTTCACCCATGGAAAGGTGCCAAGTTGACATTGATGTCTATGTTTGATTTTGATGAAACTGGGGCCACTTCAAGCAGGACCCACAATTCAGTATTTCCACCAGGCTCTGTGCCTTCTGACCGGGTAACCGCGGGATCACAGGAAGGCTGAAGGTTTAGCACCTCTTCTCCTTCCTTTGGAGTTTCTTGTCTTGAGAAATTCTCAGCTAAGCAAATCTCTTACAGAGTCATGATTTCTGCAAGACTGACCAGGCTATCTCTCAAGATGCCAGGCTGCAAAACAGGCTGCCATTTTGTTTCCTTTCTCCAAGGCTCTTCCCAGAGCTCCAGGGCTCAATTCCCACCAGAGTACGCCTAGGCTCGTTGTTGTTGTGTCCCCCAGCAACAAGCTGGAATCATATATGACAAGTAGACAAAGTTTGGTTTTAGCGGTCTATTATCTTCCAGCTCATTACCTTCCTGGGTCAGGGGTCATATTCTTATCTTCACCTCTCCCTTCACTTCTGTATGCCCTAGTTAGTTCCATTTTCTAAGACCTTGTCCTCAGATAATATTACTGAAATGGCTAATGATGGATTTTAAAATATCATCTGCTCCTCTCCCCCTCCTCCATGAGTATCTGCATTTTAATAAGGGTGTTTTCAAATGAAGAGGCCCTGAGCCCCTAAGAAATGTTCTCTAATATTGAAATTTCCAGTATTCTAGTGGCAATGTGCTCTGGGCATCAGTAAGAAGCAGGCTGTCACCTGGGCCAGCATCTCTCTCCCAGACACGTTACACAGGAGCAGAAAAGCAGGTGGATATGAGCCTATGACATCTCAGACACATTCCTGGGCTGCACTGCTAGTCAGAATGATTTGATTGCTGTGGGTCTCTTTGCCAGAAACTTTTCTTCATTGTGTCTTCCTAGCCAGCCTTTCCTATCTTATATCCTTTAAAGCAGTGCTCCTCAAATCCACTAATGTCAGAGTCTTGGTGAGGATTTGGTGAGTCCTCAGTCATGCCCGTTAACATGTGCAGAGGCCATACGAAGGGAAGAAAGACCCAAATGTATGCTGAACAGACTCGACTAAAAGCAATACCGTACTAGTTTAATTTTATCTGAGCCTCTGAGCAGTGCCCTGTGGCGGAATATATTGCCCCCTATTCATTCCAGGAGGCCTGCCAAGGGTGTAACCTCAGTTGGAAGTAGGGAAATGGAATTGGAAGTTGTTCAAAATGTAGAGAAAGATTTCTCCTAAATATTCAACTGCTCAATTGGAAATATTTCAAAATACCCTTGACTCTTGTCTGTATCATACAATGCAATTTGGCCAACATTTATTGTGAGTTCTCTGTGTACAAGGCACTATGCTGCTTGTTGTGCAAATGAATCCCAGATCCTGTGGGAGTAATCAGCAGTGGTGCAGAGAGCCAGCCAAAGGGAGCCCATGGTCAAACACTTCAGAGAGGTTCAAGTATAACACACCCTTAAACCATCATCACCTCACTGTGGGCAGGCTGTGAGCTGGGAAGCTAGAGGGCGAGAGAACATTTGCTTGGCGGGTTTGGGGAGTGGTTAAGAGCTTGGCTGCTAACCAAAAAGTCAGCAGTTTGAATCTACCAGCTGCTCCTTGAAAACCCTAGGGGCCAGTTCTGCTCTGTCCTATAGGGTCGCTATGAGTCGGAGTAGACTCCACGGCAGGGGGTTTGTTTTTTGTTTTTTTAAGGAGGAGGAGTCTATCCAGAAGGTGTTTGCAGGGAGAATTCTGAGAATCAGAGTGAGGGAGGAGGACTTCTGCTGAAGGCCCAAAGGTGCAGACGCAGAAAGGCATAATATGATGCCTCAGGGGTTTCCTGGGGAGAAAATTTCTGTTCCCCTGCTTGTGTGATCCCAGGACCCAGCAAAACAGAATCCATCATCAATGGGGCATAACTGTGTGGAAACAGCAAGAGTGGCAAAAAAAGAAAAAGTCTACTGCCTATAAATAATGAGAATAAAATCTGAAAGAGAAGGAATACAGGCAAGTTTGTTTAGACTGAGGTGGGACCTATCATATTTGAGTCTGATGGCCGCTGTGGGGACGATAAGGGCTAAAAGGTCTGTAACCGTTGAAAATTAGAAGGAGACTTGGGTATTTTGGGGCATATACCCTTGGTCATGGTTGGATGCAGAAGAAAAGCAAAGGTCCATATATTTAGATTCCTCACTCCGTGTTGTTTCTACTTTGTCGTTATGCTGTCAAATCCAGCCACCTTTTTAAAGTCTCTTCTCTGCTTTTAATACATAAACGTGTTCCCTAGTGATGCTGTGTAAAATTAACAGTCCACTGTCAGACCTTGTCATCAGGAACATTTTGTGAAGTCACAGGATAATTGTTTTGTAAGTATATAGACACGAGTTAATATCATCTGAGAAAACTGACTCTGTAAAAGATAAACCTCTATGTCAGTGTTAAGAAAGGGTGACAATGACAGAATTTCTGCAGCTTTTGTTTGCTTTTTGTGGTTTTATTGATGAATATTCTAGAAGTTTTATTGCAAGTGGAAAACACAGTATAGAATGTGAAGAAGAAGGAAAAAAGGGCAACAACTGTACAAAGCAAGACAAAAGCATTCACTTAGTTGGAATGTTTCTGGTTTGGTTCATAGCAAACGGCGAGAGGACTCAGAGCGATCAATATTTGTGCGGTTAAAAGAGGGCGGCTACAGACTGAAAGAAAACATTCTGTTCCATCTCTACGTGAGCACTTCCCCCTGCGGAGACGCGCGACTCAACTCTCCCTATGAAATCACAACAGACTGTAAGAGACAACATTTTTACCTTTTTTTAAAAAAAAAACCAGCAACCACAAGCTTTCCTCTATCCAGGGACTGTGTTTTAGGCTAACTCTGCTCAGTAACCATTTGCATTGTGTGGCCAGTACCCATATATATGCAGAAAGTGGATTGCAATTCTGCAATTATCTGGGTAATTCATACCTCTAAAATCTTAGTCTGAAATGCCCAGGTCATTGGGAGAAAAGTAGTTTGAGACCCAAAATCAGCCATTTAATTGCCATACCCCTCTACTTCATTTTAGTAAGTCAGTCAGTCCTGATGTTCCAGGCTGCAAAACAGAATGAATAGAACATAAATGAGAATTAGATGGATTGGATGCAAATTCAAACTCCTTTGTTTAGCTTTGTTTGCAACTTCATGGGGAATAAAGTTTAGCTTTTATAACTAAGTCAATGGGGAATAATGCCTGGCAAAGATATCTCCCCGAGGTTACCTGGGTAATGATTTAAGTCATCTACAAAGTGGCCATTGCTGAACTGCCTTCAGCAGGATCCATCCTTTAAGTGATTTTAGTAGAGGAGACAGGTACAGAAAGTATCAATGCCCCCTATCACCCTCCTCAGTCATCCCTGTCACTCAGAAGTGACTCTGTATGTTCCAGCAGAGTTGGTCAAGGCACAGGTGGAGTCTCTTTGTGTGAATCTGATTGGTCCATAATCTCAGTCTCTCCGTGATAAAAGAGAATTAAAAATTATTGAGGGCTAACTCCTCCTCTCCTTAATGCTTTTGGAAGCTCTATTATTATATGTGTGTGTGTATATGTATGGATGGAGCCTTGGTGGCACAGTGGTTAAGAGCTACAGCTGCTTACCAAAAGGTCGGCAGTTTGAATCTACCAGCTGCTCTTTGGAAACCCTATGGGGCAGTTCTGCTCTTCTACTCTGTCCTATAGAGTCACTATGAGTCAGAATCAACTCAATGGCAATGGGTTTGGGTTTTGTTTTTTGTTTTTTTTTTTTAATATATATATATATAGAGAGAGAGTGTGTGTCAGTCCCTCAGTGGCACAAACAGTTAAGTGCTTGGCTACTAACCAAAAGGTTGGCTGTTTGAACCCACACAGAGGCTCCTTGAAAGAAAGGCCTGGCAATCTACTTCAAAAAGATCACAGCCATGAAAACCCTATGGAGCACAGTTCTACTCTTAAACACATTGGGTTGCCATGAGTCAGAGTCAACTCCATGGCAATTGGTTTTATACCTGTATACATATGCATATATATATAATTTACATATACATATGTATACATATTCTGTAGTATATATTATGTACATGCACACACACACATACACTTCTAAACCTTTTTCGGAAGCAATACTAGACAAGTCAACTATATAGTCAGAGAAACTAACGTATGTGTGGTGAGAGACCTGGTCCTAATGGAGATGTTAAAAGATCAAAAAGCTTATCCTTTTTTTAAATTGTGACATACATAACAAACATTTGCCAGTTCAGCATTTTTACATGTACAGTTCAGTGACATTAACGACATACCCCATGTTGTGCAACCATCACCACTATCCGTCTTCAGACTTTTCCATCACCCTTCAAGGAAGCTCCAAAAAACAAACAAACAAACTCGTTGCCATTGAGTCGATTCCGACTCATAGCAACCCTATAGGACAGAGTAGAGCTATCCCCATAGAGTTTCCAAGGAGCAGCTGGTGGACTCGAACTGCCGACCTTTTTGGTTGGCAGCTGTAGCTCGTTGTAGATCGTAACCACTGAGCCACCAGTGCCCCCTAAAGCAATGACTCCCTCTCCCTCTCTCTCCCACTCCAGTAACCACTAATAAACTTTGGTATTTATATATTTGCAAAAGGCTTGTTCTTTTTCTAAGAGGAAATATAATTAGAAACACAATGGATAATGCATAGTTATTAAAGATTTATTTTTGGCTTTCTAATTTTTCTACTCTGGAAGTTACCTTTTTGTTCTAATTACCAGAGTAAGGAAGAATAAACATTTGTTGAGTGCCTGCTGTGTTCCAGGCTTGTGAGGAGTGCCTTTACCAAAGATAAAGAAAGTGTGGGGGAAAAATAGGGTTTTTTTAATTTTACATACATTTAACCTATTTCTCTAACCCGCAGATTGGACGCTGAATCTGAGAAATTCATTCTCCTATTTGCCAGCTTCCCTCCAATCTCATGTCTTTCTCCTTTGGAGAGTGGTTGGGTAGAATTCTCCATAATGGGATTCTAAGTAGCATTTTTATACCCTATGGAGATTAAATGAGAGAATCAAATTGAGAATCAAGAAAAGGGAGCACAGTAAATAGTGACTTTTAAAGAAACTGCCCCATAAAGGAAAGGAGCCCTGGTGGTGCAGTGGTTAAGTGCTTGGCTGCTAACTGAAAGGTTGGTGGTCTGAACCCACGATCTACTCTGCAGGAGAAAGATGTGTCAGTCCGCTTCTGTAAAGATTTATGGCCTTGGAAACCCTGTGGGGCAGTTCTGTTCCGTCCTATAGGGTCGCTATGAGTGGAAATCGATTTCATGGCAACAGGTTTGTTTGTTTTTTGGCACCATAAATGTGGGGACCTAGGGGCTGGGGCATGAAAAGGTAGAGCCATTCTCCTGCAGAGGAAAATGCACAGTGCTATAAGCCCTGAGTAGGATAATGCAGAGCATTGCCTCACTGGCATGCAGCTCTCAGAAAAAGGTTAAAAAAAAAAAAAAAACCAGTGAAGTTGAGGGTTATTTTTTTTTTTTTGACTTATTCATCTAGCTGAATCTACATATATCAACGACCCATATAAAACTGTGAAATCTGGCCACTAGACAGCTACTTGGAATTCTCTTTCCATTTCTTCATATAAAGATTTGACCTCATGAAGACCCAGCCCAGGAGGCCTTTAGACTCTGTGAGGATAAAGTCCTGCGAAAACTTTGGGGCTCACCCTAATTTATCAAGCTTCTTTCTTTGCTGATTTGCCCCCAGGGAGAATCAGAAAAGGGCTGAGTGGGAACGGGAGGGTTTCGGCAGGCTTCCAGAAGTGCTGGTCTCTCCAGAGAGAGTGTTCTAGCTCATTGAGCTTTTCTGTCTCTGTACATTGGGCGCCAAGTGCAGCTTCTCCTCAGCCCCTGATTCCAACTTGCAGTGTCAATGGTTTAGAAAAACAAACAAATATATTCTCAGATACACCCTGGGGCATGCTTCCAAACACAGATGTCTTTTATTTCATGGTGCTTTAAAGAAGCGGCAGGTGCTGGTAGGAGGAAAAAAATAAAGCATTTTCCTCACATTTTTGCTGCAGAGATAAACAGGCAAAAATGAGGTGTTACTGCTTGAGTTATGCCTCTCTGTTAGGTTGGTATTGCTCTCCGACTCTTCCTGTCTGGGGAGTATGGAGAAGGCAGGCCGTGTGTTGAACGTGTAGATTTTATAAAGCAGGCTTGTTAGGTAGAAGTCATACATCACTTTTTCCTTATTTAGTAAGTGCAAAAAAAAAAAACGCAAAATAGTTGCCAATGAGTTGACTCCGACTCTTGGTTACCCCATGTGTGTCACAGTAGAACTGTGCTCCAGAGGGTTTTCAATGGCTGATTTTTTAGAAGTAGATCACCAGGCCTTTTTTCCAAGGCACCTCTGGGTAGACTCAAACCTCCAACCTTTCAGGTAGCAGCTGAATGCACTGACCATTTACACCAATCAGGGACTACTAGTAACGGTCAGGGAACCTGAATACCTGCATTCTCTGCCATGGAAGGATATTTCAAAGATGCTCAAGGGAGAGAGCATTGTCCACACCTCCTCGGGAAGGCACCAGCTCTTGGGAATAACTTCTACAATTTTCACTTTCAAGAGAGAATCCTCTAAGCACCCCTTTAAAATAAGAGAGGAAGGGAGATTTCCATATTGCCCACTCAAGCAGTGATTTTCTTTGCTACTCTTTAAAGAAGGCTTGACCACTGGACAAGTGAATGAGAGTGACCAGGACCTTGACTTTGAGGGGCTCCTGCCAGGACTAGTCCAGTGACAGAGGCAGCGGTAACAACCCCTCTGGCTAATGGCCCGGGCAGGACAAGGCCTGGAGCTGGGAGTTTTGAAAACATGTGTTAGGACTGGTTCCCAGAGATCAGCTGCTCAGGCACAGTCTACTGTCCCAAAGTTGATCTGGTAGAAACCCCAGTCTCACTGTACTGTCCCCTCAGAAGTCACTCTTCTGAATGAAGCCCCAGTAACACGGTTCCCCTACTCCTAGTGTCTCCCAAAGGGTCATTGTGAGATTATTGTGCTCACAAATGCAGAGCCTACAGAATGCAAACATCCTCAGTCAATTGCATTGATATCTTGATAGAGGATCTAATCTGTTTGTTGCAATTAAAAGAAAGCCTCAGCACTATAGTTCTTAGTCTTCCTGAGCTTCTCTCTACCTCCTCTCCCACTCTGGAAATTGGCTCATTTCCTCCTACCAGTGCATTGGTCTGCTTTGGGCCTGGTAACTTTAGCTCATTTTTTTTCTCATTCCCTCTTTTGGCCTGCATAGGACTATTGTGTCATCTCCACATGGGGCCTGCAGCACACTTGTCTTGCTATTAACCCACAGCTAGCTGTGCAGGAATTCTCCTCTCTCTCTCTCTTCCTCTTCCCTCCTTCCTCCCTCTCTCACATGCATACCCACACACAGATGCAAGCACACACACCCATATGTGCACAAGCACATAGGCACATACACACATATACCCAACACGTATCTAATGCATTGGAATCTGCAAAGACACCTATGACATGAGTAATACAAAAGGAAGTTGGGAAACTTGAACAGAGTTGCCTGTTGTTCTCCTTTCCTTTAAAGAGTGAACAACATTGAAGGAGCAGAACAGTAGCGGGAAAATTCTGTAGATGTTTTTAAGCAATTATTAAAGTGAGTGTTGTATAGATAGAAGGCCTATAGAAGAACAAAATCTGACCTGGGATTTCTGAAAACAGATGTCTGACCTCTCCACACAGCAGCTGCCTCCCACAGTGGCCTCACAGTCATTTTAACTGCTCAAAGTTTCACAAGCTCCTGAGAGCCCCTGAATCAGTCAGCTGGGATATCCCTAACTCCCTCAGGCCTAGGTGCAGGAGCCCGGTGTCTCAGGCAGGATCCAAGGGCCATAGTGTTCTAACCTGGCCCCATTTTCTCGGGATGCCTGTGACTCAAGAAATTCTATATTCCCATTTTTTTATTTTCTCAAAAATCACTCATCTGGATAGATTGCAAACTCTCCATCCCTGGAGTCTTTAAATGTGGTATCAATACCAGTTGGTCCAAGATGTTTTAGGAGATGCACTGCCTGCAAACTTAGGTATGCATTAGGTGTGGTAGTTTCCACACCTGGCTTATTATCACCTGGGAAGTTGCTGAAATGCAGATTCCTGCCACGTACCCTTTCCCCAAGTTTCTGATGCCTCTTGTGTGGAGTGGGGCTTGAGAATCTGTAATTTTAAAGCTTCCCCAGGTGACTCTGATGATCAGTCATGTATCAGAACCACTGGATTAGAACCCCCTTAACTTGTCTCCTGTCCAGATTGGGCATTTATTTCTTGGTTGCATATTGGAACGGTCTGGTAGAAGAATCAGGAAGGGCTCGGCAGAGAGCTTTATGGCAGGATTCCCTGATCAGCAACATAGTAGGGAGGCAGAAAAAAAGCGTTCACTGGTCACAGCGTGTGCTATGAGAGACAATTGCTTCAATGACAGATTTCTGCAGACTGAGATCTTTGATCTGAGTCGACTCAGAGCTACTGCATTCAGCTCAGATAGCTCAAAACTACTAAGTTGTATGACTTTCTGCTGGATTTGAAGGCCCAAGGTCAGTTATGGTGGAGACAAATGCCTAAAAGACATTTCTTTACACAACCAGGAGAACATACGCTTTGCTTCCTAGAGTCGGATTCTGCAGGACTGTGTGTGTTCTCTCAAGGTTCAAGGGCATCTGTTCCCCACAAGGGAGGAGGAGTTCAGACTCATTAAGGACAACACCACTTTCTTTAGTGGGCCCTGGAAAGCCTGGGCTAGAACCATGACAGTCCTGATAACCTAAATGTAAGGGCACTTAGCTACTGTAACTACTGCCCTCCTTCTCACTCACCAGTGACCTTAATGCACGTTTCTCTCTGATTCTCCTTCTGGGCATGATTTTCAAATAACCTGGGAAAATAAGTCCTTAGTGCCATGGTCCAAAATTTGACAGCTTTGTTAAAATTCCCAATCTATCTTCCACAAGATACATCATGAGAAATAACATGATTAGATCATCTGTTTATTTTATAATCATATGCTTAATGCCTAGTACAGTCTAAGCCAATCTGATTCATTATATAGAAGGGCAGTTTGAGAAACTGAATCAAAATTCATAGGAAGTCAGGGGATCTAAAATACAGTTCCTGTATTCAGATTTGCCTACTGAGTTACAGGAACATGTCACATATGATTCATGCATTTTATATTCATGCATTATAGGATAAATGAATTTAAATGGCCTCATAATTTATCATCATAACTCTCATTATATAAGGCAAAGGTCACCCACATGACCATATGGCAAATATTATTGAAATTATTATTATTACAATAAATTGTAGATTATTTCACAGATAAACTTTCTGGAACATTTGAAGATGGTTTGAAAATTAAAAGTCTATTTGATATTTAAAAATATTTTCTTCCTTCTTTATACCTTTGTTTTTCCCACTGTTGGCTCTCTGTCTCTTCCTTATACTATTGTAGCAACCGTGTGTCACTTTTTGATAGATTTTTAACTGCTGTGTGGACTTCTTTGTCACTTATCTCCAACTCCTTTGAATTCTCCCCCTAAAAATAAAATATTCACTTGAACAATTTTTTAAACCTAATTACTAATTACTGCCTTCATGTTGTCTTGACATCAATCTCAAAAGGTAAGGATTTTAGATTAATAAGCACTATAATGAAAAATCAGATGAATAGAGAGATTAGATGAGAATATTCTGGTGAATTTGGAAGTATTTACATACACACCATAGGCAGGATCTGAATGTTTTGCACCTCCACTTGTCTCGGGCACACCATAAATCCACTACAGATTATTTAAATTCAGTCTCCTGGAATTGCTGGTTGGATTGACATTTTGTTCGGCATGAAGTGGCATCTTCAACTTCCTCCTGCCTCTTGCAATTAGCCCAGAAAGAGCCAGAGGAAACAGGCGCTACAAGATTACAGACACTCGGGTCCACACTGGTACTGATCAAGCTGATCAGGGAGCGTGCTAGAGAAGACAGCCTGGGGTTTAACGAGGCCAAAAATAAACACTTCATGGAAACATCTCCTGCACCTGGCTCTTCAGGCAAAATCAATCTAGCTAGAAAACTTTGGGTTAACACCTAGAAACCAGTTGTTAATTCAAATCATGTCTTTGTGTTTTCATGCGTTTCACAGACTCTGAAATCTACTTTACGGAAAATTATTTTTGCAGGCACAATGGATAAGAATTCAGAATAACTTTTCAATATAATAGGCAATTTTTGAGGTGGTTAAGCACTTGGCTGCTAACTGAAAGGTCAAAGGTTCAAACCCACCAGCCATTCCATGGGAGAAAGATGTGGCAGTCTGCTTCCATAAAGGTTTACAGCCTTGAAAACCCTATGGAACAGTTCTACTCTGTCCTATAGGGTTGCTATGAGTTGGAATCAACTCGATGGCAGTGGTTTTTTGGATAATGACACAATAGTTGAGGCATTAGGAGAATGATAAGAATACTATAATTACAGGAAAGAGAGGGACAGCAAGTCCCTGATAAAATATCCCCCAAATGGAAGAGTAAAGTCTAAATGAGAGGTTGAAGGTTCAAGTCCACCCAGAGGCACTTCAGAAGAAAGAACTGGTGATCTACTTCAAAAAAATCAGCCATTGAAAACTCTGTGGAGCACAGTTCTTCTCTGACACACATAGGGTCACCTCATAGCACGTCTGAGTCGGCTTGATGGCAACTGGTAATAGCCCTATTGGGTATATTAGCTCCTTCACTCTCCAAGTGCTGGCTGGCCAAAGAAAATTGTTCCTGGTAAAAGTCTCATCTTAACAGTGTGAAAAGTCATGTTAAAATAAATGTTTGCTCAAGTGTTTTTTGTGTCATAAACTAGTCTATGCTCAATATATTATTACTATTGTCATCTTCATCATTGTTATTATCGACATCATCACCTGATACCCAGCAACATTTAAAACAGAAAAGAAGAAATTCACTCTCTGACTAGGGGAGGACTTAACATTTATTTACAGTGACCAGCGAGGCTGTCTCCCACTATGGTTCTTCCTTCCCTAGGTGACTCTCAAACCAGCCCAAACTTGGTATCTGATTGGTGGCAGGGTCGAGAGGCAACCTCAAATCTCTTAAAAATTTACTTTCTCCAGGAAGTAAAGCAATCTTTCTTCCCAAAATACAGTCTTTAGACCCTGTGCTAGCACTTTTACATATACTCTTATTTAATCCTCACAACCTAGAAGGTAAACACTATTATTATTCCTATTTTAAGATGAATTAACGCCATCAGAGATATTAAGCAGCTTTTCCAAACCTGCACAGCTAGGAAGTGGTATAAACCCATTGCTGTTGGGTTGATTCTGACTCATAGCGACCCTATAGGACAGAGTAGAACTGCCCCATAGGGTTTCCAAGGAGTGGCTGGTGGATTCGAACTGCTGACCTTTTGGTTAGCAACCATTTTCTTAACCATTGCTCCACCAGGGCTCCAGTTAACACAATAACCAAAATCTGTTGCCATCAAGTCAATTCCAACTCATAGTGACCCGATAAGACAGAGCAGAACTGCCCCATAGAGTTACCAAGGAGTGGCTGGTGGATTCGAACTGCCGAGCTTTTGGTTAGCTGCCTAAGGCTTGACCACTGTTCCACCAGGGCTCCAGGAAGTGGTACAAACCAAAACCAAACCTTTTGCTGTTGAATCGATTCCAACTCATAGCAACTACATAGGACACAGTAGAACTGCCCCATAGGGTTTCCAAGGAGCAGATGGTGGATTTTAACTGCCAACCTTTTGGTTAGCAGCCTAACGCTTGACCACTGCACCACCAGGGCTCCAGGAAGTAGTATAGCAGAATTAAAATCTAGATCAGGGGTTGGCAAACTCCACCCCTTAGGCCAAATCTGTCCCACCACCTGTTTTGTATGGCCTGTGAACTAATAATGCTTTGTTACATTTTCAAATGGCTGGGGAAAAAAATGAAAACTCTTTCATGACACATAAAAATTATATGAAATTCAAATGTCAGCATCCATAAATAAAATGTTATTGGCACACAGCCATGCTCATTCATTTGCGTACTGGTTATATCTGCTTACACACTACAATTGCAGAGTTGAGTGGTTGTGACAGAGATGATATGGCCTACAAAATACTATCTGGCCTTTACAGAAAAAGTTGACTGACCCCTGCTGTAGCCAGTCTTGTCCTAGAGCCCAGGCTTAATTATGTACACTGTGAAGAAATCCCTCCCCTGCCCTAAACCTGTCTCCTCACGCCTCGCCAAACGGAATGGCACTGAGATCCTTTGACGTGCTTTCTGGTTACACTTCCCCCATCCTCTCCCACCACACAAAGTTGCAGAATCCAGAAGGTCTCTTTGGACAATCAAGCACCCCTGCCATCTCTCACCTGCTGCCTTTTATCTTCTAGTGAACAGCAGCAAACACATAGTCAGGAAGTTCCGAGGACACCTGCGGACGAAGATTGAATCTGGGGAAGGGACAATCCCTGTGCGATGCCACAATGCAGTTCAAACATGGGATGGCGTCCTGCTAGGGGAACAGCTGGTCACGATGTCTTGCACAGACAAGATCGCCAGGTAATAGCCCGGTTTGATTTCCTCTTAAAAAAGTCAGCTATGTCTGTTGCGCAGATGGGATGTGGTTCTGGGTCAGAAAAGACAACGAGCAAAACCACAGGCTACTGAGCAATGTAAGTCCTAGTCCTGATTCATACCAGGTAAATACAGTATATGTTGTCAAGGAAATGGTAGATAGCAGCCTCACTTGACTAACTGACAGCTCTTCTCTTGAACAAGTATTTTTACATTTTAATACATATATTTGACACAAACGAAAACCAAACCAGTTGCTGTCAATTCCAACTCATGGCTAATTGACTTGTCAGAGTAGAACTCTACTCCAGAGAATTTTCAGTGGCAGATTTTTCAGAAGAAGATCACCAGGACTTTCTTTCGAGAAGCTTCTGGGTAGACTCGAACCGCCAGCCTATTGGTTAGTAGCCGAGAGCTTAACCATTTGCGTCACCCAGAGACTGTTTGAGGCAAAGTGTCTTTAAAGACCAAATACCTAACAATCTCCAGTTGCCACTGCAAACCACCACATAAAGACACTGGTTTGACCTGTCATTCCCTGAATGATCTGACCATTGGTGCTGCACCTCGTTCTCCCCCAAATGATTTGAGAAACACCTTTCTTCAGCTCAGTTATCTTCAGCATCATCTCATAAGTCACCCTGTCCCCCTAAAAAGTTTTGTGCGCCCTCTATGCTGCTGGCCGAGAGGCCCCAATGCCTCATGATTTCCAAACCCTGCCAGCCCAGCCTCGCAGACACCAGGCAGCAGCACTTCCCCTGACATCCTATCCTTCATGGTTCTTCTCACCGTCAAAATGTGAGGGATTTGTGTGCCCTTCTCAGGCCTCCTGTTCTGTGCTAAAATCTGATCATCTAGGTCAAGGAAAGATGTCAATCTTTGATGACAAAAAGGTAGAACTTCTCTCTCCCATCATTCGATAGAATATTTTTGTTTTAGGAGGTTACAAGAGCCTCCATACAAAGATTCTCCAACAGTGAGAGTCTCAGAAACATGGCAAGCAGGAGGAAGAGGAGTCTGCAGAAAGGAATATTTCAGTATCCCTCACAGATCACATGAGAGGCAGTTAGCAGCTCCATTCTGCTCACAATAAATAACAAGAGTGTGATTGCTAACCTGCTCCCCTAGGCCTCAGTGTTGATGCTCCAAGATGTGCCATGTCCATGGAGGAAACATTTCTGTAACTTGGGTTTGAAAAACTTCCGCAGTGCATGCTTTGGTGGTGAGGACAAGCAGCAGCAGCAGAGCGACTTGGCTTGGGGAGACTCTGGCACTCCTTGAGAGAGCCATGTTGCTGTTGTCAGTTGCTGTTGTATAACACAATGAAACGTTACCCAGTCCTACACCATCTTTTTGATCATTGGTATAAGCGAGCCCATTGTTTCCGCTATTATGTAATGCCTTCCAATCTGAGGGACTCATCTTCCGGCACTATGTAGGACACTATTCTGTTGTGACCCATAAGGTTTTTATTGGCTAATTTTCAGAAGTAGATCACCAGGCCTTTCTTCCTAGTCTGTCTTAGTCTGAAAGCTCCACTGAAACCTGTCCACAATGAGTGACCCTCGTGATATTAGAAATAGTGGTGACATAGCTTCCAGCATTACGGTACCATGCAAGCCACCACAGTACAACAAACTGACAGATGGTGGTGGGAAAGAGCCTAAACTCCCTCCAGAGCCATCCCTGATATTAATAATAACAAAGTGGTGATAGAAAGCCTGTTACGAGTGAATAAAAGCATCTTTTAGAAACTTTGATAAATGCATTAGTCTGTAATATATTAATTAAGTAAAACTGTTGTACTGCCATGAAAATGTGGTTTCCAGAGAAGTTCCTACCTCCCCAACTTCTAGCCAGATTGCTACCGCGAAGATTCTGTCTATGGACATTTTTGGAGTTGAAACTAATCAGGAGATGAGAAGACTGGTCTCACAAGGACATGAAGGAATAGAGAGACAGGTTGAGAGAGGAGAGAAAGAGAAGCTGAAAGACCCTAGGAAAACCAGAGTTAGTAATCTAAGGCAACTCAGAGTTACATGCTATGGCAATAATTATCTTGCACCAACAAAGTGCCTAACATGCCCACAATCAACAAAATGCCTTAGTGAGCAGATGGCGGGGGCGGGTGAACTTGTCTCCCACTACCCCTAGCTGAAATGCAAATGCCCCTTGTGTGGTTTCCCCTAAAAGATTGAAACTCCATGAGGTAGAGACTGTGCCTGCCTTGTTTATCCCTTTATTCCCAATTCCTAACACAGTGCTGGGCACAGAATGTTGTTATTGTTAGCTACTGTCAAGTCAGCCCCAACTCGTGGCGACCTCATGTACAACAGAATGAAATGTGGCCCACTGCTGTGCCATCCCCATGATCAGTTGTGGATCAGACCATTGTGATCTATAGAATTTGCATTGGCTGATTTTTGGAAGTAGATCACCAGGCCTTTCTTCCTAGTCCATCTTAGTCTGGAAACTCTGCTAAAATCTGTTCAGCATTGTCATGGTTTGAATTATGTCCCCCAAAAAATGTGTGTATCAGTTTGGCTGGGCCATGATTCCCAGAATTGTGTGGTTGGCCTCCATTCTGTGATTGTAATTTTATGTTAAAGAGGATTGGGATGGGATTGTAACACCACCCTTACCCAGCTCACATCCCTGATCCAGTGTAAAGGGAGTTTCCCTAGGGTGTGGCCTGCACCACCTTTTACCTTACAAGAGATAAAAGGAAAGGGAAGCAAGCAGAGAATTGGGGACCTCATAGACCAAGAAAGAAGCACCGGGAACAGAGCGCATCCTTTGGACCCAAGGTTCCTGCGCAGAGATGCTCCTGGTCTGGGGGAAGACTGATGATGACGAGGACCTTCCTCCAGAGCCGGAATAAACTTTTCTTTGTTAAAGCCATCCACTTGTGGTATTTCCGTTTGAGCAGCACTAGATGCCTAAGACAAGCATTATAGCTACATGCAAGCCTCCACTGACGGACAGGTGGTGGCTGTGCATGAGGTGCATTGGCTGCAAATCAAACCCAGGTCTCCCTCGTGGAAGGTGAGAATTCTACCACTGAACCACCAATGCCTTCTTGGCACATAATACCAAAATCAAACCAAACCTATCGCCATCAAGTCAATTCTGACTCATAGTAACCCTGTATGACAGAGTAGAACTGCCCTATAGGGTTTCCAAGGTTGTAGATCTTTACGGAAGCAGACTGCCACATCTTTCTCCTAAGGAGCAGCTGGTGGGTTCAAACCACCGACCTTTTGGTTAGCAGCCAAGCGTTTAACCACTGCACCACCAGGACTCCTTGGCACATAATAGGTACTAAAAAAACATTTGACTGGCTGGATGGTGCTCACCTATGATAACTCAAATTACTCATCGATTGGCTGCCTTTCACTCTGGAAAGCAGGGAGCAAAGCCTGCAGGGCATGAGGAGGAAGTAAGTTCTGCTTGAAGTACAGAGGGGGTGAGGCGATAATCAGAGAAGTGCAGGGCAAAGGGAAGGCAGGCCTCAGTTAGACAAGCAAGGTGAGCCCAGAGGAGCCGAGGGCAGCACCAACACTATGGGAGCCTGGGCATCGTAGATTCCAGCAGGGAAGAGGACAGCAGAGCCTCCCTAGCTTGCTGCAGGTGCTCTGCAGACCGCTGTGCGGCTTCAGTCTTTCCTGCTTTCTACTTCTGCTCTAAGAAATCAGCTGCAAAATACGGCTTTGTGCCTCTGTGAGATTTCTAGGGCTATAGGGCAGATAAAACACCAGCCCCTGAGAGCAGCGATTCCAAATTCTCATGGGAAGGTATAAATGGCTACAAGAAAAATAGTGCCATTTATTCCCTGAGTTTGATGATCGCAGCTCAGCGGCAGCCATGAGACAGCCTGATGACAATGAAGCAAAGCCCCGATTCTGTATCAAAGAGGAGAACCCAGAGTCGTCAAACAGCTTGTCTCTACAGAAGATGTGTTCCTCCTTTGTAATATTTTCATCTATTCATGAAGTGAAGAAAAGCAACAGTTCTCACTTCAGCTGGAATTCTCCTGGTGCTCTGAGATAGCAATGGGTTTCTGAATTAACTCTTTGACTCCATAAAAAATGAAGTGAATTAGCACTGCAGAACTGAAATTGTGTTGTCGCTGGGAACTTAACATCAACAGTAAATTAAGCACAGCTACAAAACCTGCTTTGTATTTGTTGCTGACAGGTCTGTCGATGGTAATGTAACTGCTCAAAAGTCAGATGGTTTCTCTTTTTAATAAAATCTACTTGAAAAGTAAAGGTCCATATTGCATTCCATCTCCAGGAATTGTCAAAAAGTTTCCTGGAACGAGAAAGAAAGATCCTAGATCACTTTTCAAAAGGAGAGTAAAAGTTTAGGAAAATCATAATGCCCATGGCTCTAGATGGGTTGAAGTGACAGCTCTCTCCCTGAATTTATCCAGGAATTAATCCTCCAAGTGCCTAGGTAGATTAGAATTCAATAATTACTTAGTCTCGTTCCCATTTACTTAGTTCTTAGTCCCCAAATCTGGTGGCCCTGGTGAGTGGTGGCAGGAGGCCTTGGTCTACTAGGGCTGTTACACAGAATCCCACAAACTGGGTGGCTTAATAAGAACAGAAATGTATTGTCTCACAGTTATGGAGGCTAGGAGTCCAAATCAGGGTGTCGACCATGTTGACTCCCTCTGAAGGCTCTAAGGGGTAACCTGTTCCATGCCTCTCTCCTAGCTTCTGGTAGGTCCCAGCTTGCAGCTGTAGTGTCACATGGCATCCTTCCTCTGTCCCCCTGCCTCTGTGTCTCTTCTTTTCTTTTATAAGGACTCTAGTCATATAGGATTAGTACCACCCTACTCCAGTATGGCCTCATGTTAACCTGGTAACATCTTCAAAGACCCTATTTCAAACAGGTCCCATTTATAGGTACAGGGGTAAGGACTTCCACATATCTCTTTGAGAGACACAATTCAATCCATAACAGGGAAGATGCACAGTGGGGAGTGCAGGTGTCAGGTGTACTGAGAAAGGGCCGGCCTACAGGCCCGGCTTGAGGTTGTTCCCTTTCCTCCTATCAACTCATTTAATCTCGCTTTAAAGCCGACTGCCTTCCCCTTCCTGTTCATTCTTCGTTTGGTTTCTCTGCTCTCTTGCTCTTCTTCCTTTTTCTCTCTCTCTCTGTCCTTGTTTCTCTCTTTTATCTCTCAAGCATCTTAATTTCCTTATTAAGTTAGTAATGTTTGCTCCTTAAACATACCATAAATTATTCTTCAATTTCTCCTTTCCCAATGGGGATTTTTAAGACTCTCCCTGTATCCCTCCCTCTCTCTCTCACCATGCTCATCTCATCTCCGACTCCCCTCATACTTCCTAAACTGGCTAGCCCATTCATTACTAACGGCTTTTCCCCTGCATGCCGACCACTGAACCACCCTTTGCCTCACTGGCTGTAAGCATCATCATCCTCAGTTCCACCATGCACCCCACCTCCTTCCCTGTACTGAAATTATGGAAATTCATTTTGTCCTAATACTGTTTGCTTCTGCATCTAAGATGTGACCTTCAGGGGATTACTTGTCACTTGATTTGCATGATGTCTGTCACAGTGAGTTGCACATGACAGCCTTTGGTAAATAATACTTGTTGATAATGATGATGAGGAGAGGGCAAGGATGATGAGGGTGATGATAGAAAGAAAGCCACATCTCTGAAGCAGTCCTGTCTGGATCAGGCAAAAGCAACTGGCATCATACCACATCCTTAGGCATGGAAGTACTTGAGCATCCCCCAGTAATCAGAACACTGAACGTAAGATAAGGATGTTAAAGCATAAGTGTGGGCTCTTTAGTAACGGGACCACATTTGCCATTTTTTAGCTGAACCATTGTTATGCTAATCATTCAACACCATAAGCATCCGTATCAAGCATTATTTGTGCAAAGGCTTCACTAGGAGACCATCTGACAATATGTATGTTCATCTGTTTTCTATCCTTTACAAAAACAAAAATTAAACCTAGGGCTTGAATAATGTTCAAATAAAGGGCCCTTTGTACACAAATGCAGATAAAACATTCTAACTCAATGAATTAAATAACCATGACATTCAAGGCTCTGTGTAGAGCATGGGGATGTGAGGATACAAAGATGTGGAAATCACAGTCTTTCCCTGTAAGGAGCTTATAAAACAGTAGAAGAACAGCCCTCACTATAGAAAACTGTAATACATGATACCCAGTACAACAGCATGCTGGAGACAACTTGAACCTGTAAGAGCTGATTAGTAAATCTTCACAGAATTTTGCAAGCCAATTGTTAAACATTGTTTGTTGGTTGTCGTGAAGTTGATTCCAACTCATGGCACCCCCGTGTGTTACAGAGTAGAACTGTTCCATAGGGTTTTCTTGGCTGTAATCTTAATGGAAGCAGATATCCAGGTCTGTCTTCTGTGGTACTGCTGGGTAGGTTTGAACTGCCAACCTTTTGTTTAGCAGGCTTTTAAATGTATTAAAAATCATTACATTTTTTAAAAAAATTATATAAACTTTCACTTAAATAAATTATATTAAAAATAAAGGCATTCAATAGTCAAAACTCACCACATCGTAATTATTTTACTGCCTTTTAGTATTATTTATGCTCTCGAAGTTATTTATACCTCTTGCGTCTGTATGGTGGAAATACTTTAAAATGATGTGCCACTGTGCATCCTTTCCAACTCTGTGTTCAATGACTTCATGTTGGTAGCTTGAATATGGCCCCAGTGATGATATTTACATCATGGAAATTGGCAAAAGCTACAAATCTTTTTTTTTTTTCTTTTTGAGTTTTGATCATTATCAGCGTACCACTGAAGTTAAGTATCATGAGAGACCTTAAACAAATGTACACATAGTCTAGAAATAAAATATTTGAGGCTGTTTATGTATTCTATTATCTTTATTCGGGTAGTAATGGAAACAGATGAATTAAGAGCTAATGGTTATTTGCAACCCACACATATTAGTATCAGGGCAAATGAAAGCGGTGGAGGGGAGATGGTGAGGAAGGGAGTTCCAGGTAGGACTCACTTCCAGTGCATCCTTACATCTTCAGACTTGAGAAAACAGATTTTCTTATATATAGTATCCCAGAAGATACTACCACCCTACAGCTCCCCCTATTAGTCTCAGTAAATTGCCCAGGCCCCTACCTCTATGAAAAAATCAGAGCCATTAATCAAAATTTTCCTTGACTTCTCCCTGACATTCACAAGGATACCTATATATGCTGCTTTTTTCTCCCTCGCTCCCTCCTATCCGCAGTGCTCTAACCTCGCCAATCCCCTCCCACCTTCCTAGGGACCTGTCTCCAGCACGTGTCTCTTTGTTCCTAAAATTTCAACCTCTACCCTGCAGCTGGCTCTTTGTCCTCATCTTGTCAGCTCATCTTTCTCATTTTAAAACATAAATTCTAAGCCCAGCATCTTCGTTTAACTGCAATTATATCCCTCCTTTCTAACCAAGATTTCTGAAAGAGTTGTCTACACTCACCTCCCAACCACTTCATAAATCATGTGACTTCAGTTTTCACCACTCCACTGAAATGTCTCTCACTGAGATCAACATTAAATTGTAGCCTCTTTTCTAACATTATCCTTGCTGCTGTTGTTAGTTGCCAGCAAGTCGGTTCTTACTCATGTCGACCTTATGTATAACAGAACCAAATGTTGCCCGGTTCTGCACCATTTTCATGATCATTAGGATGTTTGAGTCCTTTGTTTTGGCCACTGATTACCATGCGCTCCGTCCTGAAATTCTCTGTTTTGTTGGTGTCTATGACATCTCTGGTCACTTCCTCCATTTCTTTCATGGGATCCCTTCCCTCTGCTCCTTTTATTAACATCAATGTCCTCAGCCCTCTGCTCTTCTCACTTGGACCAGAGCCATCCAGTAGGAATACGTGAGCCACAGATGGAATTTAACATTTTCCAGTTGCCACATTTTAAAAAGTAAAATAGAAACAGGTGAAATTAATTGTAATAATATGTTTTATTTTACCCAATATACCCAAAATTTACCATTTCAATGTGTAATCAATATTTTAAAGAATTAATGAGATATTTTACATTATTTTTTTGTACTAAGTCTTCGAAATCCTGTGTGTAATTTAGACTCACCACATCTCTCAGTTTGAACTGGCCACATTTCAAGTGCTTGATAGCCACGTGAGACTAGTGCCTGCCGTACTGGACAGTGCCTCTCTAGACCCTCTTTCCAGTAAGCATGTTTTATTAACACACACACAGTGTTTAGTTTATGCCAAGCACTGTTCTAAGTTCTTTACAAATATTAACTCATGTGATCCTACAAGTTAAATAAATAATAATAATTTACAAATTAATATTTGCAAATATTAAATCATGTAATAAGCCTATAAGGTAGGTTCAGTTTTCATCATGGAGTCCCTGGGTACTGCAAACGGTTAATGTGCACCTCCGTTGCATTAGACATGCTCCCTGATCGGGAAAGGTTGGCCATTCATGTCCACTCACAGGTGCCTCGGAAGAAATGCTTGATGATCTACTTCTGAAAAATCAGCCGTTGAAAACCCTATGTAGCACAGTTCTACTCTGACATACCTAAGGTCACCATGAGTCAGAATCCACTCCACAGCAACTGATTACTGGTTCATTATCATCATGTTTTACAGGTGAGAAAACTGAGTCATAGAAAGGTTAAGTAACTTCATCCAAATCCATAAATTCACTTTTAAGTTGATAATTCCCAAATTTAGAGATCCAGACATGTCTTCTCTGCTAACATCAAGGCTTCTTTATCCAACCGTTTCCTGGAAACTTCTATTAAGAGAGGAAATGAGGAAAGGAAAAGTAAGAGCTAATATTAGTTAAGCACTTACTATGTGGCAGGCACTATTTCAAATGCTATGTAAATTTTATCTCATTTTGCCTTCATGATACCCCGTAAAAGGTACTATTATTTTCCATCCTTTTCAAATTAGAAAAAAGAGCTCAGAGACATTGAGTAGCATGTCCAAGGTCACATGGGTGGTGAACCAGGATTTCAGCCATGTGTTCTTTGAGTCTATGCTTTACCACTTCCCTGCAGGCTCCTCATACCTGGCTCTTCTTTCAGTCTACCTCCTTCATGCTTCACCCCTCTTCCTTTAAAATATATTGTTTCTTAATATTCCCTATTATGTGACTAGCTACACCATTCACCTAATTGCCCAAATGAGAAGCTTAGAAGTCATTGTTGACTTTCCCCTCTCATTTACCATCCATTTGCCGTTACTAAGTTCTCTAGATTCTGCTTTCTTAATATCTCTCAAATCCATCACCTGCTCTTTGTTTTCACTGATAAAGCCTTAGTCCCAACGTCATTCCTACTTAAAATTTACCTCTCCCCCTGAGCTATAAGATCCTTGAGGTCAGAGAACATGTCTTATTCTACATTATATATTCAGTGTTTGGTACAGTCAGTGCCTACATATAATAGGCACAATGAATGTTTATGACAGAAATGGATGGATAGAGGGCTAGGTGGATGGAAGAATGTGTAAAAGACTATAACAGGAGGCAATGTGTAAAAGACTATAACAGGAGGCAATGATGGCTTTTAAAATACCTTCCAGCTATGTCTGCAATAGTTTGTTAGGTTGAAAATAAGTTTATAACTAGGTGAAAATGCTAGCACAGTACTGGCATATACTAATCACTCCATAAATGTTTGTCACTGTTGGGGACTATTCTAGCTTTCAAGAATACAACTTATCAATTAGTTAATAAGCCTTATTAAGCACCTGTAATGAAAAAATATACTAGTCACTATGGGAAAATACAAGCGGAATAGAAGGTGTTTCTGACTTTTAAAGTCATTACATCTTATCAAGATATTGTGTATTATACTTTTTTAGACCTTTCATGTGGTGAAAGTGTTGTATGTACAGTCAGTATTCAGTAAATATTTATTTATTGAATGAATGAATGAACCTACTCTTTTGTCAGAACAGCCATTATGTAAAATATGAATAGATGCAACCGATTGAGCATAATCTGAAATCTTAAAATTTAAAGGACTGTGATGCTTTTCCATGTCCCATACAGATAACCATGGAAAAATGAAAAATATGTGTTCTGCCAGCCCCCGAAATACTGTCCTTCTCTGTTGCCAAGGCTAAGAGGTTATTTGTACTGCCCATAAATTTTAGGAATGTTTATAACCATCTGATTTCCTTTCCCAAGGGAATAAGAGTCTTGTTCCAAATGCTGCTTGGAGCCCATAGTCATATACATCTAGTAATTTAGAAATTGCAGTATCAGTAAAATTCCTCCGTTTAGTTTGAGCAGTCATGAAACAAAAATGTTAAGGTGAATTCTTTCATCACCTATTTCATATAACTTTTATATATATTAAAATGAATAAAATCCTGTCTTTAATTGAGGTAGGGAAGTGCATCCACTAGACAAATTTGTCATTCTCTTTGTAAATTCCCTTTGATACCAGTGAAAAATGAACTAGAGGCAGTTACATCAAGAGGTCTAAACAAATAACACAGCTATATTATTTCCCACCTACTGATCAAAAGTAATGTGCAGGTATCCCCTTTTTAGATCAGTAACACCTAAGTAACAATATAAATTAAACCACAACAGGCATTCTTCTGAGTACAGAATTCCATGAATAACAATTGATATCAGTTTACAATGTCAGTGGTAAGATAGGCTTACAGCAAAATATGTTATAGAAAGCCTGAAATTTTTACAGAGGTTTAAAATGAGCCATAAAACATTGTGAATTAAACTTCCTAGGGCTCCATCAATAGGATAATTCTTCATATTTCCTTACATATCATGTAATATTTCAAATTATGCTTTTCTTAGTCCTCTTGTGCTTTGACTTCAGACTTTCTCTATAACTCTTAGAGTAATCATTGTTAAGTCTGCAGGAGAAGTAAGTGTTAAGAGAAAATGGTGATGGATTTAACTGATCAAGCTCATTATTGGTTGTCCCAATTCTTTATCAAAGGATAAGAACTCTATTGGAAAGAAGATCAGTCCTTTTAATGAGGAGGATCACTTTTTTTTTTTTTCACATTACCTTAACATTTCTCTAACCAGTAACTAGTTACCATTAAGTCAGTTCTGACTCATGGCGTCCCCATGTATGTCAGAGTAGAACTATGCTCCATTGAATTTTCCATGGGTGATTTTTTGGGAGTAGATCACCAGACGTTTTCTTCCGTAGTGCCTCTGGGTGGACTCAAACTGCCAACCTTTCAGTTAGAAGTGGAGCATGTTAACTGTTTGTGTCACCCAGGGATGCTAATATTTCTCTAGGAATCATTTAATTAATTAATTTCTATCATAAGTAAAAGAGTCAACCCACATGCTGGAAATGGGATATTCTTGCATCTACCCTTTATCCATAAGTAATTTTCCTCAGCATTCAGAAAAAAGTTGGAGATATCACCAAGCTCTTTTGCTCCATTTGAAATATCGTCTTGGCTGCAGCCCTGCGCCAAGATCTGTACTTCAGCTACACACGGAAGCCCCTAGCCTGTTTACAGGGTGGTACTCGCCTCCTCTGCATAGCCTAGAGACTACCCACCCTGGTTTTGTACAAGGGATAACTCTTTGGCCCGTGGAAGAAAAGGCTAAGGACCATTTTTACTGATAATAATCTTTTTTTCTTTAATTTTGTTTTTAAATATGGTTTCTTACATCTGATGTCCCCTAATAGATTATAAACTAACAGTGGTTAAGCTTTCGGCTGCTAACCGAAAAAGTCAATGGTTCAAACCTACCAGTCTCTCCATAGTAGAAAGATGTGGCAGTCTGCTTCCATAAAGATTACAGCCTTGGAACCCCTGTAGGGCAGTTCTCCTCTGTCCAATAGGGTCTCTATGAGTTGAAATCAACTTGACAGCACACAACAACAACAAAGGCCAGGAATCATACTATTTGTGCTCCCTATTTTCACAGTTGTTAAAAGAGTGCATGAACATATTAGGTACTTAGTAAATGCACACTGTCTTGATAATTAAATAACTGTTTTGAAATATAAAGGACTCTTTAATGGGTGGTTCAGTGGTAGAATTCTCCCCTTCCATGCAGGAGACCTGGATTCGATTCCTAGCACCTCAAGTACAGCCACCACCTATCTGCCAGTAGAGGTTTGAGCGTTGCTATGGTGGTGACCAGGTTTCAGTGGAGCTTCCACACTGCGATAGACTAGGAAGAAAGGCCTGGCTATCTACTTCCAAAAATCAGCCAATGAAAACTCTGTGGATCACATCGGACTGATCTGTAGCCAGTCATGGGGATGGTACAGGACTGGCAGCTTTTGTTCCAGTTATGAATGGGGCTGCCATGAGTCGGGGCCCAACTGGACCGACTAGACAGCTGCTAACAAAATAACAAATAAAATCTGTATTGAACTTAGCAGAAAATAAAATATAAGTCCTTTTGTTTGGAACAGAGCCGTCAGAATCAGCAAGAAAATTCTTGGGCGGTGAAAATCTTTTGAAAGTAAAATAATTTTTTTTCTTTCTAGGTTTTCAGTCAAAAAGAAATTTTAGTTAAAACAGGAGCAAAATACCATCCTGATGATAAAAGCTAGTTCAAATGCTCCAGGTGGGGAGAATCAATTCTCTTGTGGGTTAATTGGCTTTGCAAACAAAACAAAACAAAAATCTGTAGCCACAGGCAAACCTAAATACACCTAAAGCTGTATTAAAAAAAAAAGAATGCCTCCAGATAAACAGGAACAATCTGAGAAAGTATCAAAAGGTCAACCTATCATATCTCTACTGCTGGAAAAACAGCTCAAAGTGATATCGTATATTTGAAGGTCCCCACCTCATTAAAAGTAAAAC
Source organism: Trichechus manatus latirostris (assembly GCF_000243295.1). Classification (NCBI taxonomy): domain Eukaryota; kingdom Metazoa; phylum Chordata; class Mammalia; order Sirenia; family Trichechidae; genus Trichechus; species Trichechus manatus. The sequence continues at coordinate 3,021,154 of NW_004444085.1, forward strand.
ACGATAAAGAAAAATTATGAAAAGTAGGGAAAAATGAAATAATTAGCCAATATCCCCATAGTCATAAAAAAGTCAATATTTTGTTATATTTCTGCCAATCTTTTTTCCTAAACTTTTTATGAGATTGTGCTGTTTATCCCAGTTTGCTTATAATTTTTTTTACTTACCACTATAATCGTTCCTCAATTTGTAAAAGAGTAGTTCAGTGCAAACATAATATTACATTTAATAGTTGTGCCTTTGGTTAGTTCCCTGTTGCTGGGTACTTGGAATGCGTCCAATTGTTTGCTATTGTAAATAATGTTACCAATAATCTTTGTACAAAACCTTGTGCAAATCTCAGATTAGGTATGTAGGGTATATTCCCCAAAATGAAGTTATGGAGTCCATCCACAGTAGCCCAGGTTACCCTAGAGGGTAAACAGTATGTTTTCATAAATAAGGAAGGGGGTGGAATCTCCTCAGACAAGACTATATCAGGTGTAGAAGGCAGAAAGGTGGCCACAAAAAAAAGATACGTCATGGTCTAATCTTCAGAACCTGTGAATATTATTTTATATGGCAAAAGAGTGAATATTAATTTGTGTGGCAAAAGATGTTTAAGTTAAGGATCTTGAGAGGAGGAACTTTCCTGAATTATCCATGGGTCTCTAAATTCAATTACATGTATTCTTATAAGAGAGATGTAGAGGGAATTTTGGTACGACACAGAAGACATACACAGACTACAAAGTGATATGAAGACAGAAGCAGAGATTGAAGGGACATGGCTACAAACCAAGGAACACCAAGGATTGCCAGCAGCCGCCAGAAGCTAGAAAGAGAGGCATGGAATGAATTCTCCCCCAGAGTCTCTGAGGCAGCGCTGCCCTGCTTGATTTCAGACTTCTGGCCACCAGAGTTGCTTAAACCACCAAGTTTGTAGTAATTAAACATGGCGGCCCTAGGAAACTAATACACCAGTGTAAGTGAAATTACTTTTACCCCTACTCATTTTGTCTTTGGAAAATTACAGAATCAGATAAAACCACAGTAAAATTAATTCCTAAAATCCTGCCATCAATATCATCAGGGAGACGAAATTAAACTATGCAAACTGGGTTATTTCATCATGTCAATGAAAATTAACCCTCAAAACCACAAATTAAGGTTGAGTAGCACACTAAAGTTTAGTCCAGTTTTTCCTCAGCTCAGTAAGACAAGACTGACCAAACCCCTGGCCCTCAGTGGGACAAGGAGGAGACTACAGCAAATTATGTTTGTTACATTCCGTGTTCCTTTAGACGTCTGTCTGGCTTTGAGAATGCACTCTATATGCTTTATAGCAGGCAAATGCCACAGTCTACTTAAACTATGGAGAGAACCAAAGTGGTGTTTTTTGCTTTTGTCTTTGAGAATCAAAAGTTGAGTGGCATATAAAAATCTAAATCTTCTGGAACTAATGTTCCTTTAGATATGGTTTCTAATTTTAAGTACCTGAGCTTGATTATTGATCACAATGTGTCTTTAAATGAACAGATTAAAACTTTCTCCATAAAAATGAACTGTAAAAAATTATAGCTGCTCTCTGGAGAATAAGGTACTGTCTGACTTCTAAACATAGATGTCAGACTGTGAAGAGTAAGCTTCTCTTTCTGATTATGAAGATTTGCTGCTCAAAATGCCCTCAAAGTGAGTTTTTCTGTCCTCCTTTCTACCACCCAGCCCTCCTGGGGAAAAATTCTGACATCCCTTCTATTAGGTATATTGACAGTTATCTTATTTTTAAAATGTTACCAGTTCTATTGAAGTCAAATGAAAGTGTTATTTTTCTAATCTCAAAATACAACCAGTAGCCAGTTGCCATTGAGTTGATTCTGATTCATGGAGACTCTATGTGTGTCAGAGTAGAACTGTGCACCATAGAGTTTTCAATGGCTGATTTTTCAGAATTAGATCTCCAGGCCTTTCTTCTGAGGTGCCTCTGGGTGGACTCAAACCTCCAACCTTTGGGTTAGCAGCCAAGCTTGTTAATCGTTTGTATCTCTCAGGAACTCAAAATATAGATCTTTCTGAAACTTCTTAAACCCTCGAACCGAAAATTTTATAGCTTGTTTAATAGCCTTTTTACTCTTTCCTCAACATAGATTGTGTGGTACTTTTATTAATACTTTTAAGTGGAATTTTATATAATCTCTTGTGAGGAAAGTAGTGAGTAATAAAGTCTATAATATTTATCAAATATAAAAGTAATAACAACAAATTAATAGCACTTCTGTGTCTGTTACTTCTTTTAACTCTTGTAACCACACTGTGAAGCGAACAGAGTGGTGAGATTATTTTCATTTGAGAGAATGGCCAACAATTCATCACTTGGGGACTCTGCCCAGACCCTGTGGAAACAGCAAAGGGCAGAGAAACGCAGTTTATGCAAAAGAGAAACTATTCATCTAATTAGGTGAACAAGGGTTAACATGAATGTTAAAAGAAAACAAAAGAATAGACTAAGTAACAATCTAAGACAACTCCACAGGATCCTTCACAGAAGAGCACAAACATCAATTGCATGTGACAGATCACATAGTGCTGTGCTTTTTGAGGAAAGAGAATGATACTTGAGGACTCAGGAAGAAACAGACATGAATGGACCTGTACAGGATACACAAATGATCAAAGCTTCATTTTATTGCTTCCATCTTCACAAAAGGAATAAAAAGGTGCTCCTTAGGGTAAGTAAACTTTGTCTTCTTTCTCCTGGGAACCAGGAAGCCAAAAGTACTGCCTGTGAGGACAGACTTGTGTCCTCACAGCCTCACTCAGGGGCAGCCCAGAAAAGGGGGATGGTGGGAGAAATCTTGACTCTTACACAGATTTGCACTTTCAGTTACTAAAAAGACACTGTATTTCATAGAAAATGTCACCACTCCAAGATTGGAGGACGTTTCTCCCCAGTGCCAATATCTGGGATGAGGTGGAATTGTTAGGACCTAAGAATGGAACATGAGGGCATTGGTGGTTCAGTGGTGGAATTCTCACCTTCCATGCAGGAGCCCCACGTTTGATTCCCTGACAATGCACCTCATGCACAGCCACCACCCATTTGTCAGTGGCGGATTGTGTGTTGCTATGATGCTGAACAGGTTTCAGCGGACCTTCCAGACTAACATGTCCTAGGAAGAAAGACTTGGCAATCTATTTCCAAAAATCAGCCAAAGAAAACCCTATGGATCACAATGGTCTAATCTGCAACCGATCATGGGGATGATGCAGGACCAGGCAGCATTTCGTCCATTATGCCTGGGGTCACCATAAGTCAGGGGCCAATTCCACAGCAGCTAACAACAACACGAATGAAAATACGGGAAGCGGGCCAAGATGGCAGAGAAGTCAGATGGCTTCCTATGTCCCTCTTACAACAAAGACCTGAAAAAACAAGTGACTTGATTATATATGAATATCTAGTAGCCCTGAACAAGGCAAAGTTGAGGAATTGGACTGAGTGGCAGAGGAAGAGAGAGACGGTTCAGAAGCAGCAAGGAGTTGCTTGACCTGACCCAGGGGTAGCCGCAGCCCTTCAGCCCGGATCAGCTTGGGGTGTGCAGTGAGGTGGGCATACAGTTCCACTCGCTCACTTGGGAGGCAGTTTCCACATCGAGAGAGATCTGGCAGCAGAGATTCTGCTCAGACACTCCAAACCAGTGAAAAGCAGCACCCAAGTGGCTAAAGACAAGTACGTGCGTGTGACCTTTTGTGGGGATTTAAAAAAAAACAAACACATATGGGAAATACTTTTCTCCATTTACCTCTTCCCTCCCTGCTCTGCACCTGGTCAGGCCAACTTCAGCAATCTGTGAGTCCCCTGGGCCGGAAGTAGATCCCATAAGGCGCCCTGACCCATTCTCCTGGCCTTGGAGAGGGAACAAATTAACAAACAGGGAAAAAATAAGCTACCGGCTCCCCTAAGCCAGGAACTCAGGGTTGGTACAGCTCCTTTACCTAGGCACAGGCATAAGGGGTCCGCAGACTTTGAGTGCCTCCCACCCCTGTATAGACTTGTGTGGACCCCTCTCAACAGTGTAAGCCCTCACTACCACAGTACAACAGGGTAAACACCTGAAGTCTAACTTCAATTGTTTCAGCTATGAAGTGGCAGATTTGTGATGCTTGACACTGCTCTGCCCTTTAAGCAGGCACCTTACCTCTCCACATCAGGGGCTTGAAGACTGGTGGCTCCACCCACACCACATAGCCACCTGCTACAGGGGTCCAAGAATAAGTGGTGACCCCCAGCCAACAGAGTAGGGTACTCATAGTCTGGCTACAAAACTCACCTACCTACTCACTCTAGAGAACAGGGACATGCTTTCCTTTCAGACCCTCAGGGTCACCTGTCAGCTCCTGCCTTGCTCAGCACGTGACCCCCTTCTGCAGCCAGATACCTGTGCCTACACCAATCACCCATTCCTTTCTAAGACTGTAGGTGAGAGCCTGCACCACACATTTGGTGACTGACTGCCTGGACACCTGAGCTGAATCCATATAGGAAAATTTAATGGACTCCTGGGTACACATACTTAGTTACAGACCTAACTGCCTGGTGACAGGACGTTAGAGCTTTGACTGCACCAATAATCAAAATAGCATACACGAGCAGCCTATCTGGGCATATCAAAACAAAACAAAACAAAAAGCTAGGGCACACTAAACAAATATAAAATTATAATAATGTATTGATGGCTTGGAGACAAGTCAATATCAAATCACATAAAAAGGCAGTCCATGATGGCTTCAGCAAGCTCACAAAATAAAGAATCAATAAATTTTCTGGAGGAAGATAATTTCTTAGAATTGCCAGAGGCAGAATACAAAAGATTAATATACAGAACTCTTCCACAAATTAGAAAGGAAATTTGTAAAACGCAAAGAAAGCTAAAGAACATACGGACAAAGCAGTAGTGGAACTTAAAAGTATTCAAGAGCATAATGACAATTTTAATAGGCTGCAAGAATCCATAGAGAGACAGCAATCAGAAATCCAGAAAATTAACAATAAAATTTCAGAATTAGGCAACTCAATAGAAAGTCATAGGAGCAGAATTGAGGCAGTAGAAGTCAGAGTTAGTGAGACTGAAGATAAAGCAATTGACAACAAATTATTTGAGGAAAAATCAGATGAAAGAATTAAAAAGAAGGAAGAAATACTAAGAGTTATGTGGGACTCTATCAAGAGAAATAACCTATGTGTGATTGCAGTACCAGAACAGGGGGAAAACAGAAAACACAGAAAGAATTGTTGAAGATTTGTTGACAGAAAACTTCCCTGATATCATGAAAGATGAGAAGATATCTACCCAAGATGCTCATCGAACTCCACATAAGGTAGATCCCAAAAGAAAATCACCAAAGACATATTATAATCAATCTTACCAAAATCAAAGATAAATAGAGGATTTTAAGAGCAGCTAGAGATAAACGAAAAGTCATCTACAAAGGAGAGTCAATTAGAATCAGCTCCGACTACACAGCAGGAACCATGCAGGCAAGAAGGCAATGGGATGACATATATAAAGCCTTGAAGGAAAACAAATGCCAGCCAAGAATTATATATCCAGCAAAACTGTCTCTCAAATATGATGGTGAAATTAGGGCATTTCCAGATAAACAGAAGTTTAGG
>NW_004444085.1:3026906-3038622 GCF_000243295.1 Trichechus manatus latirostris
GAGATGGGAAGGCAGAGAGGATTAGGAGCTGGTTGAATGGACATGGGGAATCATGAGTGGAAAGGAGGAGTGTGTTGTGGCAGTATGGGGAGAGCAATTAGAGTCACATAACAATGTATGTATAAATTTTTGTATGGGAAACTAACTTGAAATGTAAACTTCATTTAAACTGCAACAATAAACAAAATTAAAAAAAATGAATGAAAATATGCAACTGAGAATAATCTAGTCACCAGTATCACTGTTGGTTTTCCAACACCTTCTACAATTTACCAACTTTTATGCTATAGGTTGAGCCAGAGATGTTATGCCAGGAGACATGAAATTTTTCAGATCGGTTTTAAAGAAGATAAATGAGACGTAATGTGAGGTAATTTCTTTCAGCCAAAAATAACATGAAATGGCCCAGCATTGCTTATTCTAACCTAACCAGCAGTAGAATGACCCATGTTTCTTGGGCACCTCATCCTCCCAAACTTTTGGAGTCAGTAATAACATCCATCCAAGGTCTGTATTGTTTGGTTTAATTATTTCTATGACACATATAAACTTCTTGAGAATTTATTGGTAGCCTACAGATCACCTGCCCCAAACCATGGTATTTTCAGTCTCTTCATATGCATGTGAAAGCTGGACAATGAATAAGAAAGACCAAAGAAGAATTGTTGCATTTGAATTATGGTGTTGATGAAGAATATCGCATATACCATGAACTGCCAAAAGAACAATCAAATGCTCCTTAGAAGCGAGGATGACGAGACTTCGTCTCATGTACTTTGGACATGTTATCAGGAAGAACCAGTCCTTGGGGAAGCACATCATGCTTGGTAAAGTAGAGGTTGAGCGAAAAAGAGGAAGACCCTCGACAAGATGGATTGACACAGTGGCTGCAGCAATGGGCTCAAACATAGCAATGACTGTGAGGATTGTTGTACATGGGATTTGTTCTGTTACACATAAGATTGCTGAGTCTGAACAGACTTAATGGCACCTAACAACAACATAGATCCTCTCAAAAAATGCAGTGGGCTGTGTTATGGATTGAACTATGTCCCCCAAAAATATGTGTTGTAAATCCTAACCTCTATGCCTGTGGTTATAATCCCATTTGGGAATGGGTTGTCTTTGTTATATTAATGAGCAGGATTAGAGTAGGGTGTATCTTGAGTCAATCTCTTTTGAGATATAGTTATAAAGCAAGCAGAGAAAGAGATGACGGAAGAGAGAACTAAGCCACATGAAGATCGTCCAGGAATAGAAGTTCAAAGACCTTTCTCCAGAGCTGAAAGAGAGAAAGCTTTCCCCTAGAGCCAGCACCCTCAATTTGGAATTCTAACCTCCTAAACTGTGAGAAAATGAATTTCTGTTAAAGTCACCTACATGTGGTATTTATTGTTATAGCAGCACTAGATAACTAAAACAGGCTCCATATCATTTATCGATTGCTGTACTACAAACAGCATGCCAAAACATAGTGCCCTAAAACAGCAACAGTCATTTGTTTTGCTTGCAAATCTTTAATTTGTGCAAAAATTGATGAGGCTGTCTCACCTTAGTACCACAGAGCATCAGCTGGGGCAGCTCACCTGGGGGCTGGAGGATCCACTTTCAAGGTGGCGCGCTCACATGGCAGGCAAGTTGGTGCTGACCATCAGCTAGGAGCTCAGCCAGAGCTGTGGGCTGAGACCTTGCTTTCTCTTCAGGGACTACTTGGGATTCTTCGTAGCATGGAGGCTTGGATCTAAGAGACAGCATGCCAAGAGAACAAGGCATAAGTGCTTGATACTGTTCCTTAGCATCATTTCCACTGTACTCCACTGGTTGAGGCAGGCACAGAAGCTGCCAAGGCTCAAGGGGAGAGGACATAGGCCTTTTCTTGTTAGTGTCAAAAGCCCGTTGTTAAAAAGAGCGTGCGAGATGGAAGTGTTATTGTGTCCATCTTTGGAAACTGGAATTTGCTATCGGCTCTAATGTTTTATTTTTATATTTGAACCTAATGCAGCTGCTGAACAAAACACCAAATATTTATTAGCCCTCTTCTTACAATATATCTTATAACTCAATACACAAATATGACCTGTGTTGAAATAATATCATGAAATTGGAAGTGAATGGCGCAGAAGAGTAGAACAGAAAAGTGCTATCAGAGTTCAGAGCAGGGGAACAGTATTTCCACCTTGGTGGTGAGAAAAGCCTTTAGTCAGGAACAGGCAGCATATGTGGAACTTAGACAAGTGGAGGTAATAGTGGAGACAATAACGTGAGTAAGGCATGGGATGGAAACTTGCATGATTTCCATGGGAATATCAAGGATCATAGCTAGGCTGGCTCATAGTATATGAAAAGTGTGAGAAGAGAGACACCACAGCAGGGGATGAGTTAGGAGAAGGTTGTAGTAGTCAGGCAAGAGAAAGTGCAATAAGGGGTTCACAAGGGCTGGTCAGTGATGCAACTTTCACTGAAGGATTTAAGGTGTGCAGCAGCCTTGATGCTGGCTCCCATTCCTGGAGTTTCACACAGAGGTTTAGACTGGTCTGTGCAGAATTTTTCAAGTATCTCTTTGGAGAACATTAGCATGCATCCTATGACTGTGTCAATAAAGATATCTCTTCAGCTTGTCTCCTTCTTAATAGTCCAGAACTGATTTAACCATACCTAAATTGCAGGAATCTTTCTACTAATACCTGAGCTTCATCTGTGGCAGGAAGGCCATGCTCTGCCAGCGCCCAGAGAGCCATTCACCTGGAATGTGGGTTATATATGTCCCCACAGTCAGGCAGACTATTGGGCAACCCTGCCTGAAGTCTGGATTATGGTCCACAGAAACCAATTTGAGCTAGCTTTGGCAGAAAAGGAGGAATTACCATAGATGTAATACAGAGAAGTCTCACCAAACCCCAGGCAGGGATACAGCCAGGCCTCAGGGAGCTGTGACCCTCTCCCACTGTTTATTTATGCTTTCCTCTGGTGCCTCCATTCATTTTTTTCTCTCTAGCTTCAGGCCTCCTTCTTCTGTTCCTCCAAACTATGTGGTATAGAGAAACTAAATGCCCACTGTACCACACCCAGTCTTACACTGAGCATGTCAGTCCCTCTCTCATCCCCCTCTCTAGCACTCTCCTCCAGTTTCACTTCTCCAGGAGAGGAGCTCTGGCCCAGCATGGGCTGGGTGTCTTTCCTGAATCACTCAGATAGCAAGGAGTACCTGGGTGGTACAAACAGGCAAGCTCTCTACTACTAACAGGAAGGTTGGTGGTTTGAACTCACCCAGAGATACCTCGGAAGAAAGGCCTGGCAATCTGCCTCCAAAAGGTTGCAGCCTTGAAAAATGGAGCACAGTTCTACTCTGAAACACATGGAGTCACCATGAGTTGGAATTGACTCTATGGCAACTGGTTTGTTTGCTTTTTTAGTTAAGTAAGGCCATGAAATAGAAAAATGGCCAGGAAGAGCATGTGCATGTGCACGTGCACACACACACACACACACACACACACACACACAGGACCAGCTACATAACTTGTCAGCCCCTGTGCAAAATAAAAATGAAGCGGTTAAGAGCTATGGCTGCATAGCTCAATCAGCAGTTCGAATCCACCAGGAGCTCCTTGGAAACCCTATGAGGCAGTTCTGCTCTGTCCTGTAGGATTACTATGAGTCAGAATTGACTCAATGGCTACGAGTTGTTTGGGTTTTTTTGTTTTTTTGGTTCAAAAATAGTTAAGAATTCCAAGACAAAGACAGCAGAGCATTAATCCTTCTCAGTACCGGCTGCACACCCATAAAGCTACCGAGCACACCTTAGAGCAGGTGAAGTAAACTCCCAGAGGCGAGGAGTAGGGTTACATAGACCCACAGGCACCCTCTAAAGGGGGGTTAATGGGAATGGAGAGTAGCAACAGTCTTGGTGAAGCCATGGCTGTGGAGAAATAAGGGAGACAGCAGGGGAGTCGAGGAGGTGCCATGCTTACGTGTGAAGGAATATCAGGCCCTGCCCAGAGCAAGGTCTCACATCAGAGCAGTTCCCCACACCTATTGACAAGGGTCACCAAGGAATTTAACTATAAAAATAACTTAATCACACAATACAGTAATAGATAATTATAAAAGAGGTGTTGCTCTCCCAAAGCCTCAAATATTGGAAAACTTTTACAAACTTTTCTTCAGGGACAGATTATATACATATATATGTGTATATGTGTGTGTATGTACATATATATACACACACATATACACATACACATTTACATATATATCACAAGAGAGAGTAATTATATTTAATAAATAGAACTTAGCTTTTATTATGTGTTATTATCAGTTGGGTATGCTATTTGAATTTGTTTTAGTTCAGTAACTTCGACTGAGTGCCTGAAATATACTAGACACTGCACTAGGTACTGAGGATAAGCCCAGATTCTACGGAGGAACAAACCAGGGGCTTAATCGTTTGTACTACCCAGGGACTCCAGATGAAGAACAGAGTGAAGTAAACGTGTATTTTTGATGGTACTTGAGGACTGTCCTGCAGCCTTCACTAAATTTTGAAGGGTTAAACCTTCTCCCAGGATCATGTCAAGGTGGTGAAACAATAAGAAGTAATGCAAACTGTCCAAAAACATGCAGTGACAATTACAATCTCTGTCTTATCGCCAAGGCTCACACCTGCAGTGGCAGACTGAAGTACAGCCTATCCTGAAAGGAATCTTGTAATCGTTTCCATTGTTACTTGGAGGCCAAGATTTGAACTGAACAAGGAGATTGCATCTCTTGGTTAAAAAAGGCAGTCTTTTTTCCACGATCTTTCCCCTATTTATCTGTGGTATTTCAGTGATTGACAAACAGACAAAAATATATTTATTTAGGGATTATCTATATTGAAAACTAGACATGGGATTTTTTTTCTGTCAACATTGCAGTAATATCAGCTATTTGAACAAAAGGAGAGGTATTTTTCCATTCAATCCTGAATGCTGAAAATTCTCCAGTTTATATGCAGAAAGACATTTGGTTTTATTGATCCTGCTAGCTGAATAAGTTTAAACTGCTGTAACCAGGCAAGGAGAAGTTTGATTTTCTCTTTATTGTAAAGGTTATTAAGAGAAAAGCAGATATAGAAGTTATTTGTCTTTAGACAATCCTGTAGAATCAAAAAACAAAACAAAACAAAACAAAAAACCATTTCCGTCTAGTTGATTGTGACTCATAGCAACCCTATACAATCAGAATCACTCAAACATGTTCCAGAAGTTTTGTTCAAAGCCAGTGCTTTGATGGCCTAAAGTCTAAAGTCACATTCTACTGTGAATACTAATTTTATCGTGCGAGATTTGGCTTAAAGAACATGTTTTGTTGCAGATGGAGGAAATGTTCATCTTTATAAATATCCTTGCTCTAATTGATAAGAAATTTTGAAACTCCACTAAAGGTCTGAGAAAGTATTAAGTACTACGTAGATTGTCTCTAACCCAGTGTTCTTGCCATAAACGGTAACTCATAATTGTAACATGAAAATCTGCTGCAACTATTTCCTGTCATTGTTATAGAAACAAAACTGCTCTTATTAATACACATAAATACAAGAGAGTCTATATTTGAGTTGGAAATAAAATATACAATTAAAAAATGAATACCAAGAACTTTTATAATGAAATAGATTTTAGCTGCTGCTGCTTTTATTTATTTATTTATTTATTTTTGGCATACCTTTACAGTTTATTCAAATATAAAAAGGAGGCATGTAAAATCCTAAATGAAGGTGACTTTGTTGAATTTCTCTTCACTTTCTGGTCTGTCCTTGGTACTGCCAAGATATTCCAGGGTCAGATTTAAGAGAAAGAGCCAAATCCCTCAGTCAGTGCTCAAAAACATCAGAATTGTTTCTCTCTTCTGGGAAAAGCTCAGAAACCAAAATACTTCTTTCCTGGATTTTGTAAAAATTCTGTAACACATCAGTGAGGTAAAAGATAGCCTCCCGAAGGCCATAGGTGGGCATGTCAAATTGTAATGTAGTGGGGAAAATAAAGGTCTAGGCAGAAACAAGTCCCTGTGTGGCACAAACAGTTAAGCACTAAATGGCTAGCCAAAAGTGTAATCATTCAAACCCACCCAGAGGCACCTCAAAAGAAAGGCCTGGTGATCTGCTTCCAAAAGGTCACAGTCTTGAAAACCCTACGGGGCACAGTTCTACTCTGCACACACGGAGTCTCCATGAGTCAGAACTGACTCGGCAGCAACTAACAACACTGTACTAACCTAGTACAAAACATCCGCTAACCTAGTACAGTGTCTGACACGTTGCAGGTACTCCACAAGGCAGAGACACAGGAATAAGTGTTTTTGTTGCTCTCAGAAATGTCCTCCTTGAAAACTTTTTAGTATTAATTCTTTGGAAATTGTATACATATCCAAAGAACAGCAATTTCATTCCTCTCTGAGAGAAATGATCTGACTTCTAGAAATGACCACCACATTTTTAAAAATGAAGTTATGCAAATCTGATCGACTAAAGTAAATGTTTCATAAAACCAATGACTGTTTAAATTGTGGGACTAAATTGTTTGTATATAAATATTACCTTTTATATTCCATTTGAGTTTTATGTAGATGAACACATTACTTTAATGACCTGCATTTACGGGGGGAGAGTGGGAGAGTTGCTCTCTGGATCCTCGCCAGCCAGATGGCTGCCTTTTCTTGCATGAGATTAAAAGATGTTTCTCATTCACTGCAATGCTTCTGAGGCAAATTAATATTGCCAGCTAAATTGCTTGTGTTTTTGAAATAAAATTTAAAGAGAAGTTTTTAAAGCAATTGGTGTCACAGGTTCTCAGAGCAGATTGCTCTCCAGGTAGAGCAAGCTGGTTTTAAACATTAGGTAATTAATGGAAAGAATTCTATGTTAATTGACTGCTTCGGGAAAGGGAAATATAATGACTCCTTATTAATCATGAAAAGAGGTGTACAGCATGGAGGCACCACAGTAACTGCTCAAACAGCGGAGAAATGTTAATTAATGAAAAGAACAATGATGTAAGAAATTAATACATAATGCTTGCTGCTGACTGAGGCTGGATTCTAAACACATGACTTAGAGGGGAAACCACAAAATGTTGCCTTAAATAACAGGTACATACAACTTTTACCACCCAAGTCTAGGGAAAAAACTTTAAAGTGCTGCTGACATCTTTGCTTAGAGAAGCAAAAACATCCACTCAGAGCTGCATTTATTTAAATGAAAACAGCCTTGTAGTTCATCTCTGATCTGAGCTTCTAAAATCAAAACCATCCCCAGACCAAAGTAAGGTCATTTATTAATATCATTTAGTTTCAACACAATATTCCAACTGCTAAGGACAAAGGGAGTGGAAGAGAATATTTTTCCCTAAACTGCAATAAACTCAATTTCTGATATTTCCCAGCTAATCTAAAGAAAAATTCAGATTTACTTTGTGGACAGTGTGTCTTTTTTAAAAATCTAATTTTAAGTGCTTGAGAGAATAGATAGCTTCCACGCAGTCTAACTCATTTTCCAGGAAAAGGAACCGAGTTTATTAAAATGCAGAGCCACTCTCAGAACTAGTCTGACAGCAGTTAGAGGAGCTCAGAATCATTAGTTGCCACAAGGCCAAACCCTGTTGTGATCACTCCGCTGTGTCTGCAGAGCTCCCGGCCGAGACCTTTCCATCAGCACGATGAGCAATGTGACACCACAGGAATCGGGACACAAGGGGGAAAAAAATCCATATTTTGCAAAACAAACCAAGGTAAAACATGCCTGGATGGCCATGAGTGGGTTTCTTTCCACTTTTGGTCCCCCTGTGCAAGGGGAGTGAATCACTATTGACTCTTCCCTTGCTCTTATTTCAGATGGAACGTTCTGGGACTGCAAGGTGCGCTCCTCTGCCATTTCGTTGAGCCCGTTTACCTTCATAGCATCATTGTGGGGAGCCTGCACCACACAGGCCACCTGTCCCGGGTGATGAGTCACAGGACTGAAGACATCGGCCAGCTGCCAACCTCCTACCGGCACAACCGGCCTCTCCTCAGTGGTAAGAAAACACCGTCAGAAAGACAAAGATTCCCTTTCCTGTCAGTGGTCAGCTGCATGCAGGCCCCAGTGTTACCAACTTGGGACTGAATCCTACCAGTTCTGGCCAATGGCTATTTAAGACTTAGTGAGCAAAATTACACCCATTCAAAGATTTACAGAATAAGGGGAAAAAAAGATACAGTGTATCTCTGAATATAGGAATAGGCAACATTTTAAAGTGAATCTGTAATAGGACTTCAGACCCTAATACATCATTTTAACTAGAGTGTCTGAAGTGGCCAGTAAAAATAAAGACTGTCATAATTATGTGCTGATCTAAGAGGATAATAACTTACTCTCCCTGGTGCTGCTCTCTAGCAAAAATTTCTGATAGAGATCCAGATGCATGAGATACATTAAAAAGGAAAGTGATGTACACCAGTGTTCATTGCAGCGTATTCACAATAGCCAAAAGGTGGGAACAATCCAAGTGTCCATCAACAGATAAATGGATTCTTACAATGTGGTATATACACACAATGAAATATTATCCAGCCATAAAGAGATGAACCTTGAAAACGTTATGCTAAGTGAAATAAGTCAGACACAAAAGGACAGCTATTGTATAATTCCACTTACGTGAAATGTCTTGAATAGTCAAATGCATAGCAACAAGTTTATTAGTGGTTACCAGGGGCTGAGAGTGGGGAGATGGGGATTTATTCCTTAATGGGTGCTGAGTTTCTGTTTGGGGTGGTGAAAAACTTTTGGAGATAGTGATGGTGGTTGACAGCATAGCAAATGTAATTAATGTCACTGAATTGTTCACTTAAAAATGGTTAAAATGGCAAATTTTATGTTATTATATATATATGTATATATACACACACACACATATGTATCTCCACCACTTGTCTGTCAGTTTGTCGTACTGTGGTGGCTTGCGTGTTGCTGGGATGGTAGAAGCTATGCCACCAGTATTTCAAATACCAGCAGAGTCACCCATGGTGGACAGTTTTCAGCAGAGCTTCCAGACTACGACAGACTAGGAAGAAAGGCCTGGCAATCTACAGAGTAGAACTGCCCCATAGGGTTGTCTTGGCTGTAATCTTAACAGAAGTAGATCTCTGGGTCTTTTCTTCCTCAGAGCCCCTCGGTGGGTTCAAATTGCCAACCTTTCAGTTAGCAGCTGACCTGCTTAACCATTGAGGCATAAGGGCTCCTTGTTAATTACATTACTCTTGATAGTTTTACCATTTACTTTAAGGAAAATACTTCCAATGTTAGTTTATTTATTTATCCAAACATGAAGAAGTTGGTCAGCATAGTCCACACTTTCATTTAATTAGTCTACAAATGCCAGGGACAATCCTAGTCCAGAGATAGAGCAGTGAACAAAATGGACAAAAATCCATGCTCTCAGGGCAGTTATGTTCCAGTAGGGCAAGTTAGACAAACAAGCTACAAAATATAGTATGTGCTTTGGAAATAAGAGATTTGGAGAAAAATAAAGCAAAAAGGTATATACAAAGCAACCCTGAGCCTTAAATAGGAAGATCACAGAAGGTCTTACTAAGATGGTGACATTTGAGCAAAGTCCTGAAGGAATGAGAGAATGAATCATGTGAAAAGGGAAGAGGTGTTCCCACTGTAACTGAGAGAAGAGTTTTTAAGGGAATTTTGAGACAGAGGCAGGATTGCAGCCACTTAGGTGAAACAAGTAGGTAGGAGAGAAAAGGAGCTCTCAAGAAATGTTGCTTTGTATCAACTTTACAGTGTTTGAGAACACCAAGTAAAGAATTTGAGTGTTTGATGTTAGTGTGTGGTTCAGAGCTGAGACTAGATCATGTGGGCCTTGGCTTCAAGAGTTAAAAAGGCAGTTGTAGAACCTAAGTAGGTAAGACTAGTAAGGTACCTTAAAAGTATCTAGTCCACTCAGTTATCTCATGACGTCAGACTCTTTCCAAAACAGTTTTACTCAATTATTTGCCAGTTTATGGTAACAGGAAACTTCCCACTTTCCTTCTTTTGATATCTTTGACTAATATTACAATCCTCCTTATTTTGAACAAACTATTAAAGTCCTTTACCTAAAAATAATTTTTACAATGTTGACAGATATTAAATGATGTTCCTTTGAAGATTCTGTGAATCTGGAGAGTTCTGATTCCAATAATGCTGCACCTCTTAAACTGAACAGCTGGAAACACTGGGCAATAAACGCAGTAAGACGTCTTCTTGAAGGCATTGTAGGACTAACAGGATAGTGAGGAATTACCAGGTCAGGATCTGGGGAAGGGCAAAGGTCCAGGAAGGTGAGACTGGCCTTCAGGACTGATTTTCCCCATAGGATTCATTCCCCTGAGAAGCTGGGAGGCTGAGGGGTGCTTATGCTTTCCTTTGGGGCTAAAAGATCAAGGATTAGGATCTAGGGCATCATGTGCATCTGAGGAGTAACGGTGAACCAGAAGTAGTGCACCCTGGCAGAGCTCAGAGAGGAGCTCTGAGTTATCTCCATTCCCTGACTTTAAATGAAGATGATCGTTCAGGAAAATTAGATTAAGATAGTCCTACAAAAATGCAAATAAAATGCAGTAAAAAATTAACAGGCATAGGAGGAGACAAGACTTTTTGTAGAAAAAAACAGACAATGGAAACAGACCCACAGCTCCAGAGATTGAAGTTATCAGATACAAACTTTAAAATAACCATGCTTAATATGATAAAATGGATAAAAATTAAGATGGAAAATTTAGGAGGAAAGATGGAAGTTATAAAAAAATCAAGTGAGAATTTTATAAATAAAGAAAATTTTTTTAATAATTTAAAAAAAGATAGATTTAATAGCAAATTAAACAGAGCTGAATAGAGAATTGGGAAATTGGAACATAGTTCTGATGAAAACATCCAGAATGCAGCCCAAGAGACAAAAAGAGGGAAAATACAAAAGAAAGATAAGTCTAACATACTAGTAATAGGAGTTCCAGAAGAAAGAGATAATAATCAAAAAATTTCCAAGACTGATTAAAAACATCAGATTGCAGATTCAAGAACTTGAGGTATAATATATACCTCAAGAAGAGTTTAAAAATTAAAAATCCTCATCACAGCAGTAAAATTGCTGAAAAATAAAGACAAAGAGAAAATCTTAAAAGCAATCAGAAAATAAAAAGATTAACTTCAAAGGAGCTAAATCAGTCTGTTAACTGATTCTTCATCATAAAAATGGAAGGCAAAAGACAGTGAAATGGCATCTTTTAAATGCTTATAGAGAAACAATCTCAACTTAAAATCTTATACGCAGCGAAAGTATCCTTCAGATGAGAATGAGATAACATTTTCAGACAGACAAAAACTGGAATAATTTAACACCAGCAGACTCACATATCTTTGGGCATAAGAAAATGATCCTAACTGAATAATGCAGAATAAAGAGCAATAAAAATCACCCATATTTTTAATTAAGGGCATTTATACAAAGCCAACAGCCAACATCATCCTAAATGGAGAGACTTTGAAAGCATTCCCCTTGAGAACAAGAACCAGACACGAATGCACTTTATCACCACTTTTATTTAACATTGTGCTAGAGGTCCTAGCCAGAGCAATTAGGCTAGAAAAAGAAATAAAGGGCATCCAAACTGGTAGGGAAGAAGTCAAAGTATCTCTATTTGGAGATGATATGAT
>NW_004444085.1:3038722-3045471 GCF_000243295.1 Trichechus manatus latirostris
CCCTGACAGGGAACACAACAGAGAGTCCCTGATGGAGCAGGAGAAAGGTAGGGTGCAGAACTCAAATTCTAGTAAGAAGACCAGACTTAATGGTCTGACTGAGACTGGAGGAACCCCAGAAAGCATGGCCCCTGGATACTCTATCAGCCCAGAACTAAAACACTTTCCGAGGCCAACTCTTCTGATAGGGATTGGACTGGACTGTGGGATATAAAGTGATGTGAGGAGTGTGTCTCTTAGCTCAAGTAGATACAAGAGACTAAACAGGTGGCTTCTTTCTGGAGGTGAGATGGGAAGGCAGAGAGGGTTAGGAGCTGGTTGAATGGACATGGGGAATCATGAATGGAAAGGAGGAGTGTGCTGTCACAGTATGAGGAGAGCAATTAGAGTCACATAAGAATGTATGTATAAATTTTTGTATGGGAAAAAATAAAAATATTTTAAAAAATCACCCATATTTTTTTCCAGTTTGAAACTTGGCTTATTAATGCATTTTTTCGGTACTACAGCAGTGAGAAATACATATTTTGGATCAGTGAACAACCATATTCTGCCAAAATCCTGTTCCACATTGTTTTAAATTATAGAATCCTTCCAGAAGCCAAGAATCATGTCAATATTAGTTTACCTGTTGCAGTCAAGTCTATTCCGACTCATAGCAACCCTATAGGAGAGAGTAGAACTGCCCCACAGGGATTCCATGGAGTGGCTGGTGGATTCGAACTGCCAACCTTTTGGTTAGCAGCCAAGCTTTTTAACCACTGTGCTACCAGCTCTCCATTATCAGGTTAGAAAAGTCAAATTTCTTCTCCTGCTATGGGAAATTTTACAACTTTAGAAGCATCCTGTGAGCCTGCACATTTTTTAACTAAATGGAATACAAACCATAGTAATTTATCATAATAAAGAAGATCACAGTCCTATGGACTATAGGAACGCAGTCCCCAAACATCAGGGAGGAATAACTCTCATTAGAAGAGACTTGCAAGCCTCCCTGTCTCAGTGACATTGCTACCATCATCAACAGCATGTTCACACAGAGTATTAATAAATGGTATAACCATCATGGCAGTGGGTTTCACATGCCCTTCAAACACTTGCTTTCAACCATGTCAACCATGTCAACCAAACTAGTTAAATGAAGTAAAGAGGACTTGTTCACAATGTAACGAAATGCTGTCCAGTCCTGCTCCATCCCCATGATTGGTTGTGGATCAGACTGTTGTGCTCCATAGGGTTTTCATTGGCTGATTTTGGGAAGTAAATCACCAGACTTTTCTTAGTCTGGAAGCTCTGTTGAAATCTGTTTAGCATCATAGCAACTAACACACAAGTCTCCAGTGACAGATGGGTGGTAGCTGCACATGAGGTGCATTGCCTAGCAATGGAACCTAGGTCTCCTGCATGCTTGTAATTTGGGGTTTTATTATGGTAATGTAATTACCAGATTAGAGTGGGTCCTAAGCTAATCACTTCTGGACGGTGTCTCATAAAAAGAGTAGAATAGACACAGACACGCACAGAGAGACAGCAAACACCCTGTGAGGATCATCTGCAAGGAAAGGAAAGCCAAAGAGTACAGCAGTCACCAGAAACTAGGAGAGAGGCCCACAGCAGGAGTCGACACGGCCAAGGACCTGATTTGGACTTTTAGCCTCCAGAATTGTGAGAAAATAAATATCTGTTCCTTAAAGCCACCTACTTGTGGTATTTTTTGTTACAGCAGCACTAGGTAACTAAGACAACTTGTTAAGGGCATCTCACAGCAGAAAGAATTAATTTTCCACCCTCAATTCTCCGAACACACTATGTCCAGAATCTATAGTACATTTTGCATATTTTCCGTTGAATATGCTCTATTAGGACAAGACAATAGCTATTAAATTACCGTCAACTACAATGATGTTTATGTTAGTAATGAATAAAATGACATTAAAACAGACTTAGCAACTAGTTGGTGTAGTGGTTAAGAGCTACGGCTGCTAACCAAAAGGTTGGCAGTTTGAATCCACCAGCTGCTCCTTGGAAACCCTGTAGGGCAGTTCTATTCTGTCCTATAGGGTCACTATGAGTCAGAATCAACTCAATGGCAACGGGTTTAGCAACTAGTTATTCCAAATTCATGAGTCCACATTAAAATATTACTAACTCCACTTACATTAAAGATGTGTGTATAAAAATAAATAAAGATGTGTGTGTAGAGTGGGTAGTGGTTGTTGTGTATGTGTGTTAAATCTTGAGGGGCATCTGCCAAAATATAAAACTTAAGAGGTTCCTCCTATTTCCTGCAATTTTATGATTCTGAGCATGCCAGGAAGCATGCTGCTTCATTCATTCCACAAAATTAAACACAGTGCTGCCCTGTAATACAGACTCACCTCAATTCATGGAGAAAATATACTCCTGAAATGTCTTGTGTAAATTTAATTTTGAAAAGTGAATTACATTTTAAATATAGTAGACTCACTAGTTATTCAAAGAAATTTCATAATATCTCTCTTATACAATGCCTTTTAGAAAAGGTAAACATTTTCTTAAAGTAAGGAATCCTTTTATAGCTATATGAGCCACAATAAAACTCATTTTCACAGATGAATTGTAGATTCACTCTCATTGCTCTTAAATAATAGTAGTGGTTGTAGCATAGTAGTAGTAATTGTAGTACTAATAGTAATAATGGGTTAATTAACTTATCAAAGGTCATACTGCTAGTAAGTGATAGAAGCGGTATTTGAATTTGGTCTATTTCCAGAGCACACCCTATTAACAAAACTGTATGTACTGGAACAAAAGGTCATACAGTCTTCATCAAGCTGATCTCTCTACATTAGCCAGCCTAGCATAATATTAGTGTCATTGAAGGCTGATGGAGACCTGCCTATTGACATACAAATCTACATTGAAATATCTATTTAAAAAAAAACAACAAAAAAAAAAAAACCCTTTAAAAATCTAGATATTGGAGGAATTCTGGAAATCTAAAAATATTTTTGTAAAGATGGATAACATATTTTGTATGGCCTATCTTTGAATTAATAAATGTCAACACATCTCTGTGTTACGTATCAGGTTTAACACATTTTTGTTAACACTATTTCCATCAGAAACTACTCTGATAGAGAAAATTTTTAGGCAGGTAATGAGTTATTTCCAAAACTACTTGGAAATAATTACTAAAAAAACGTAATACTAGATCCTGTTCTTCATCAGGTTACACAGTTTTTCAGAGACATCTTCCTCCCACCCCTCACTCTTTCTTGGGCTTTCTAATTAAATCTGTAAATCCAAGATCCTGCCTGATTGAGATTGGCCAGACTCAGGAATGTGCACCATGGTTCTCATCTTTTTAACCAGTCGATTGGCACACAAACATTCCTCCTGTGTTAAACTGTCTTCCCTAAGGGTGAACCTCTCTGGCATTTCCAGTGATACTCATGTCATAGAAGGCACAGAGTAAAGGGAAATAGGATGTGCCTGGGAAGCAGCTGTGAATCCTCTCACCTTCAAATCCAGTGGTTCTGCCAGAAAGTGGTGACCAGAGTGTCAGATTACTCCTACAGAAAGAGTTTCCCTTGGTTCATAGACCAGTACCAAAATACGACATTGCTGCTTATAGTAGGCTGAATAATGGCCCCCTCAAAGATATCTGGTCCTAATCCCTGGAGCCTGTAAATGTTACCTTATTTAGAAAAAGAGTTTTTGCAGATGTGATTATATCAAGGATTTTGTGATGACATTATCCTGGATTGTATAGACGGGCCCTAAATTCCATCACAAGTATCCTTATAAGAGAGAAGCAGACAGAGATTACACACAAGGAGGAGAAGACAATGTGAAGATGGAAGCAGAGATGGGAGTGATGTGACCGCAAACCAAGGAATACTGGCAGCCAGCAGGAGCTGAAACAGGCAAGAAGCAGATCTCCCTAGAGCCTCTGAGGGAGCAGGGGCCTGCTGACACCTGATGTGTTGGTTAAGATTGTGCATCAACTTGGCTGGGCCATGATTCTCAATGGTTTAATGTGATCACTCCCATGATTGAATATACTGTGAGTAGCCAATCAGATGAAAGGGAGTCTCCTTGGGGGTGTGGCCTGCATCTGAATGTAAGCAGACATTCTGGCTTTTTGCTTACTCTGGATCCTGCAGCTTCCTTCTGTCATCTCATCTCCAGTTCTTGGGACTTGAGCTGTCAGCTTCTCTGCCGAACTTGGGATTCATCAATCTTCACAGCCTGTGAGCGGAGCCCTGCTCTCTGACCTGCCGATCTTGGGTTCGCCAGCCCCTGCAGCTGTGTGAATCAGGAAAAACCTTGTGGTCTTGCCTGCCGATCTTGGAATTCGTCAACATTCACGGCCTGTGAGCAGGAGCCCTGCTCTCTGACCTGCCGATCTTGGGCTCGCCAGCTTCTGCAGCTGTGTGACTTGCGAGAGGCCTCTACCCTGATCCACGGACTTGGGACGTTCTAGCCTCTACAGTTGTATGAGCTCTTTCCTTGATATAAATCTCTCTCTATATATATATTTATATGCTTTACTGGTTTTGCTTCTCTAGAGAATCCAGACTAAGACATTTGGTGGTTCTAGAGAAACAAAATTGTAAGGATGAGTTTTTGCAAGTCTGGTTAGTCTTAAAGATGTTGATGACTCTGCTTCCAGCAGTAAAGAGGCCACTGCTAGTCCATGGAGTGAGGTGGCAATACAAATACACAAAATATCACACCAGTAGATCAGGTATTGGTGAAAGGCGAGGCTCAGGGTGAACGCATGTGATATCTTTCTACAGCTTTGTCAGAATGAGAAGTATAAGGAAGCTGGTTGGTTGGTCCTACTTTCACTAGATAAACTGGTGAAAGAGGGAGATGCACTCAAGGCTTCAGAGTCAAAGCTCAAGGGCTGCATACATGACCTCAAGGCTTCCACTTGTGCTTTGAAAGAAAGCCTTATTTCTTGTAGTAACAAAGCTGAAATTGCCAAAAACCAAGCCCAGAGTCTTATTGTAAGAGTGGCTGAATTACAACACCAGGTCAACTGCTAACCTTGAGAGGTGTCTGAAGTTAAAGTAAGGGCACTGATTGGGAAGAAATGGGATCCTGAAACTTGGGATGGGGACATATGGCCAGAAAATCAGGAAGCTGTGGACACTGATTCTGTAAATTCCACTGAATCACTCCTGCCAGCAGAACCAGTCCCATCTGAAGAGATTACTTCATGTTTGTCTGCTAAACCACCCTGCCCAGAAAAACCATTAGCGCCTCCACTCCTGTCTAATGAGATTAGCCCTAGCCCAGCTGCCTCTAAAGAGCACTTGCCTGAGTCACTGCCTGGGGCATCACCTGAGGCAGATGCTTTACAAGACAATGCTGAATGTTCTCAAAACAATTCCACACTACCCATTCTGGCTTCTAGACCTATAACTAGGCTTAAGTCCCAGTGAACCCCAAAAGGTGAAGTACGAAGTGTGACCCAGGAGGAGGTACACTACACTCCAAAAGAACTACTTCACTTTTCTAATATGTACAAACAGAAACCTGGGGAATATGTGTGGGAAGGGCTGTTAAGGGTGTGGGATAATGGTGCTAGGAACATAAAGATGGATCAGTCTGAGTTTATTGATATGGGTCCACTAAGCACAGATTGTTCCTTCAATGTTTCAGCTAGAGAAGTTAGGAAAGGATCTAATAGTTTATTTGGGTTGCTGAAACATGGTGTGAAGTGGCTTACACTAAATCAAGTTGAAGTACCAGACCTGCCTTGGTATACTGTAGAAGAAGGTATCCAAAGACTTAGGGAAATTGGCATGCTAGAGTGGATTTATCAAGTTAGACCCACAGGTAGGCATTCCACATGGAGTGCCCAGAGGACACACCTTTTACCACAACTCTGAGGAACAAATTTGTGAAGGGAGCTCCACTATCCTTGAAGACTGCCATGATTGCTATTTTATGTAAGATTTGACAGTGGGAACTGCCCTAACTGAATTAAGACACCTAACTACAATGGGGCTGATTGGATCCCGTGGTAGTAGGGGCCAAGTGGCTGGACTCAATCAACAAGGTGGGCTGATTACAGTAATGGACAGAGGAGTCAAAGCAGTAATCAGAACAGTCTGACTCGTATGGACTTACGGCATTGGTTACTTAGTCATGGTGTCCCTAGGAGTGGAATAGATTGGAAATCTACTAAATATTTACTTGATGTATACAAACGGATGAATTCTAGGTCAGGTGGACAGCAGTCTAACTTGAATCACCAGAATAGAGAGTCACGGTCCCTCAGTCAGTTCCCAGATATGAGCAAGTTTAAAGACCCACAACCCCTTGAATGAAGGGGAGGCCGGGTCCCCTTGAGGAAGGACTCCAATACACTGCCAAAAATTTTTACTGTTAGTCTTTATCCCAGCCTTCCCCAAAGGGATCTATGGCCTTTTACGAGAGTGACTGTTCACTGGGGAAAAGGAAGTAACAGACTTTTTGGGGATTACTGGATACTGGCTCTGTACTGACACTAATTCCAGGAGACCCAAAACGTCACTGTGGCCCACCAGTCAGAGTGGAGTCTTGGCTCATGTCCATCTCACAGTAGGTCCAGTGGGTCCCCAAACCCATCCTGTAGTGATTTCCCCAGTTCCAGAATACATAATTGGAATAGATATACTCAGCAACTGGCAGAACCCCCACATTGGATCCCTGACAAATAGAGTAAGGGCTATTATGGTAGGAAAAGCCAAGTGGAAGCCATTAGAACTGCC
>NW_004444085.1:3045986-3061098 GCF_000243295.1 Trichechus manatus latirostris
AAAAGGAGGCACAGTGCCTAGTGGACCTCTTTGGATTTTGGAGGCATCATATTCTTCATTTGGGTGTGCTACTCTGGCCTATTTCTCAAGTGACTCGAAAAGCTGCTAGTTTTGAGTGGGGACCAGAACAAGAGAAGGCTCTGCAACAGGTTCAGGCTGCTGTGCAAGCCGCTCTGCCAGTTGGACCATATGATCCAGCTGATCCAATGGTACATGAAGTGGCAGTGGCAAATAGAGATGCTGTTTGGAGTCTTTGGCAGGCCCCTATTGGTGAATCACAGCGCAGACCCTTACGATTTTGGAGCAAAGCTCTGCCATCCTCTGCAGATAACTACTCTCCTTTTGAGAAACAACTTTTGGCTTGTTACTGGGCCTTAGTAGAGACTGAAAGCTTAACCATGGGACACCAAGTCACCATGCAGCCTGAGTTGCCCATCATGAACTGGGTGTTGTCTGACCCACAGAGTCATAAAGTTGGATGTGCACAGCAGGACTCCATCATTAAATGGAAGTGGGATATTCAAGATAGGGCCTGAGCAGGACCCGAAGGCACAAGTAAGTTGCATGAGGAAGTGGCCCAAATGCCCATGGTCTCCACTCCTGTAATATTACCTTCCATCTCCCAGTCTGCACCTATGGCCTCATGGGAAGTTCTTTATGATCAGTTGACTGAAGAAGACTTGTGCCTGGTTACAGATAGTTCTGCACGATATGCAGGCATCACTCGAAAGTGGACTGCGGCAGTACTACAGCCCCTTTCTGGGACCTCCCTGAAGGACAATGGTGAAGGCAAATCCTCTCAATGGGCAGAACTTCCAGCAGTACACCTGGTTGTTCACTTTGCTTGGAAGGAGAAATGGCCAGATGTGCGATTATATACAAATTCATGGGCTGCGGCCAATGGTTTGGCTGGATGGTCAGGGCCTTCGAAGGAACATGATTAGAAAATTGGAGACAAGGATTTATAAGGAAAAGGTATGTGACTAGATCTCTCTGAATGGGCCAAAGAAGTGAAGATATTTGTGTCTCATGTGAATGCTCACCAAAGGGTGACCTCAGCAGAGGATGATTTTAACAATCAAGTGGATAGGATGACACATTCTGTGTAAACCAGTCATCCTCTTTCCCCAGCTACTCCTGTCATTGCTCAGTGGGCTCATGAACAAAGTGGTCGTGGTGACAGGGATGGAAGTTATGCATGGGCCCAGCAACATGGACTTCCACTCACCAAGGATGACTTGGCTACAGCCACTGCTGACTGCCCAATCTTCCAGCAGAAGAGACCAACACTGAGTCCCCGCTATGGCACCATCCCTCGAGGTGATCAGCCAGCAACCTGGTGGCAAGTTGATTACACTGAACCACTTCCATAGAAAGGGCAGTGTTTTGTCCTTACTGGAACAGACACTTACTCTGGATATGGATTTGCCTTCCCTGCATGCAATGCTTCTGCCAAAACTACCATCCATGGACTTACAGAATGCCTTATCCACCTTCATGGTATCCCACACCGCATTGCCTCAGATCAAGGGACTCACTTCACGGCAATTGAAGTGTGGCAGTGGGCCAATGCTCATGGAATTCACTGGTCTTACCATGTTCCCCATCATCCTGAAGCAGCTGGCTTGATAGAATGATGGAATGGCCTACTAAAGACACAATTACAGCACCAGCTAGGTGGCAATACATTGCAGGGTTGGGGCAATGTTCTCCAGGAGGCTGTATATGCTCTAAACCAGTGTCCAATATATGGTGCTCTTTTTCCCATAGCCAGGATTCATGGTTCCAGGAATCAAGGGGTGTAAATGGGATTGGCACCACTCACTATTACCCCTAGTGACCCACTGTCAAGATTTTTTGCTTCCTGTCCCCTCGACCTTATGCTCTGCAGGCCTAGAGGTCTTAGTTCCAAAGGGAGGAATGCTCCCACCTGGAGACACATCACTGATTCCATTGAACTGAAAGTTAAGAATGCCACCTGGCCACTTTGGGCTCCTTATGCCTCTGGATCAACAGGCAAAGAAAGGAGTTACCATACTGGCTGGTGTGATTGATCCTGATTACCAAGAGGAAATCAGATTGATATTACATAACGGAGGTAAAGAAAAGTATGTCTGGAATGCAAAAGATTCCTTAGGGTGTATCTTAGTACTACCATGCCCTGTGATTAATGTCAGTGGAAAACTACAGCAGCCTAATTCCAACATAGTTGCTAATGACCCAGACCCTTCAGGAATGAAGGTTTGGGTCACCCTACCAGGCAAAGAACCACAACCAGCCAAGGTGTTTGCTGAGGGCAAAGGGAATACGGAATGGGTGGTGGAAGAAGGTAGTTCTAAATACCAGTTACATGACCAGTTGCAGAAATGGGGACTGTAATTGTTATGAGTATTTCTGCTTTGTATGTGTGCATCAAATATTTTTGATTCCGTCACTTACAACATATAAAATGTAAACGAGGCTATTGTGTTTTCGATTGTATGCGTGTTAGTTGTATCATGTTAGGTGCAAGTATGATTTTCTATTTGTCTTCATTCAGAGATTATGTATACTTTAAGGAGATGTGTATGTGTGCCAAGTAGACAAGGGGTGGACCATGATGGTTAAGATTGTATGTCAACTTGGCTGGGCCATGATTCTCAGTGTTTTAATGTGATCACTGTGATGATTGAATATACTGTGAGTAGCCAGTCAGATGAAAGGGAGTCTCCTTGGGGGTGTGGCCTGCATCTGAATGTAAGCAGACGTTCTGACTTTTTGCTCACTCTGGATCCTGCGGCTGCCTCCTGTCGTCTCATCTCCAGTTCTTGGGACCTGAGCTGTCAGCTTATCTACCGAACTCAGGATTCGTCAATTTTCATAGCCTGTGAGTGGAGCCCTGCTCTCTGACCTGCCGATCCCGGGTTTGCCAGCCCCTGCAGCTGCATGAATCAGGAGAAACCTTGTGGTCTTGCCTGCCGATCTTGGAATTCGTCAACCTTCACAGCCTGTGAGCGGGAGCCCTGCTCTCAGACCTGCCGATCTTGGGCTCGCCAGCATCTGCCGCTGCATGACTTGCAAGAGGCCTCTACCCTGATCCATTGACTTGGGATGTTCTAGCCTCTACAATTGTGTGAGCTGTTTCCTTGATATAAATCTCTCTCTCTCTCTCTTTCTCTCTCTCCCTCTCTCTCTATATATATACGTTTTACTTGTTTTGCTTCTCTAGAGAACCCAGCTTAAGACACCTGATTTCAGACTTCTGCCCTCCAGAACTGTGATAGAATACATTTCTGATGTCTTAAGTTACCTAGTTTGTGGTAACTTGTTACAACAGCCCCTGGAAACCTATACAGGGTTACATGGTTAAAGTATAACTTTCTCTACATACGGGAACTATATTAAAATATACAGCATTGTTCTTAATGCTGTCATAGCATCAAAGGCAAAAGTTTCTAATATGGTTCGTTTTATTTTGATTTGTTTTAGTTCTTGAATGTCAAGAAGCAGAGTCACAGAATCTTGGTTAAAGTTGTCTGTAGAATGAGAAACATGAGGCCTCTAATGTATACACGTGTAAATAGATCCCACAAACTCAAACAGACATTGTTCACAGTGCTGAGTTTTCCAAGTGTTTATTTCTCATGAGGACTTTCTTTACTTCTTGGAGCATAACTGACCCAACACTCATACTTTCAGTATTCAGACCCTCAAAGCTCTTTGGTAAGATCTTAACAAGACTGGGACGTCATGTCAAATAGAAGATTTTGACATGTTTGCATCTTTCTCTGGATAGAAATTTCTGAATAATCTCCAGAAGGTATTTGATGCTGTGAATTGGGGTAAGTGGAGGCTGTGTCATATTTTGTGAGTGGACTGGATTGCTAGATATGAGTTAATGTACTATTTTGAGGAACATAATGAAAATGGGTCTTAGTAAGGTTTGCCTGTGACTGTAAATATATTACGTCCTTTCGACTTTATTTTTATCATATATCACTTGATGTCAAAGGAAAAAATTATCTCAGGAGTTTATACATCTCTTTTGTTTTCACAATCCTCAAACAAAGAAAAAAAAAACACACAAACTACACTTTCATTTCTAGACCTGAGTAGGTGTGTCTTCATCTTATCCAGCACCATCTAAAATAATTATTAACAACGCAGTTCAAAACTAAGTGAGGTAAGCAATTTTAGCTGTAACTGCTTTAACTCTTTAACCACTTTCAAAAGCATAATCCTCTATGGCATGGAAAGCACTCAATTAATATTGAATGAATGAGCTCTTGAGCTATGGGACATTCTTTGCATGTATTCTAAGGCAGAGGTGCCAAAAAGGTACCTGGGAAATTGATTTTAAATGAAAAAATCAATATATAATGAATGAGATAATTCATATATGTGTATAAGATTCCTTAGAAACCAAATGTTTCCTCAGGCCAAAAAAAAAAAAAGAAAGATCAAGTGTCTGGAAGTAACCTAATCAATCATTTTACTATATCTTCAAAAGACCGTATCACTCAATTTAGGGATTACGTATGTGAATGTGATACAGTATGAGGAAAAAACTGGAAGAATCATTCTGAAACATATAAAAATGGAAAAGAAAATCAAAGTAGCACACTTTGGCTGTTGTTGTTGTTAATTACCATCCAGTCAGCTCCAACTCATGACAACTTTGTGTATAACAGAATGAAATGTTACCCGGTCCGCACCATCTTCATGATTGTTAACATGTTGAATTATGACTAGGAAAAGAATCCCCTATTGTGTCAGTCCATCTCATTGATGGTTTCCCTCGTTTTCACTGACCATGTACTTTACTGGTCATGATGTCCTTTTCTAGAAATTGCTCGTTCCTAATGGCTTCTCCAAAGCAAGCAAGCAGAAGTCTCACCATCCTTGCTTCTAAAGAGCATTCTAGTTCTATTTTTTCTAAGACCGATTTTTTCATTCTTCTGGCAGTCCTTGGTATATTCTGTATTCTTCACCAACGTCATACTGTGAGTGCATCAATTCTTCTGTCTTTCTTTTTCATTGTCCAGCTTTGGCATGCATATGAGTCAGTTAAAAAGATCATGGCAGTGTACGTGGAATGTACAAAATATGAATCTAGGGAAATTGAAAGTCATCAAAAATGAAATGGAATGCGTAAACATCAATATCTTATACATTAGTGAGCTGAAATGGACTGGTATTGGCCATTTTGAATCAGACAATCATATGGTCTCCTATATGCCAGGAATGACAAATTGAAGAGAAATGATGTCGCATTCATCATCAAAAAGAACATTTCAAGATCTATCCTGAAGTACAGTGCTGTCAGTGATAGGATAATACCCATATGCCTACAAGGAAGACAAGTTAATATGACTATTATTCAGATTTACTCACCAATCACTAAGGCTGAAGATGAAGAAATTAAAGATTTTTATCAGCTTCTGCAGTCTAAAATTGATTGAACAGCAATCAAGATGCATTGATAATTACTGGTGATTGGAATGCAAAAGTTGGAAACAAAGAAGAAAGAACAGTAGTTGGAAAATGTGGCCTTGGTGATAGAAACAATGCCAGAGGTTGCATGATAGAATTTGCAAGACCAATGACTTCTTCATTGCAAATACCTTTTTCAACAA
Source organism: Trichechus manatus latirostris (assembly GCF_000243295.1). Lineage (NCBI taxonomy): Eukaryota > Metazoa > Chordata > Mammalia > Sirenia > Trichechidae > Trichechus > Trichechus manatus. The sequence goes on from NW_004444085.1 coordinate 3,051,602, forward strand.
TGTAAACAGCGAGTATACACGTGGACCTCGCTGATGGAATACACAGGAATCAAACTGACTACATCTGTGGAAAGAGACGATGGGAAAGCCCAATATCCTCAGTCAGAACAAGGCCAGGGACAGACTGCGGAACAGACCATCAATAGTTCATATGCAAGTCCAAGTTGAAGCTGAAGAAAATTACGGCATGTCCATGAGAGCCAAACTATGACCTTGAGTATATTCCACGTGAATTTAGAGACCATCTCAAGAACAGATTTAATGCATTGAACACTAATGAACAAAGACCAGATGAGTTGCGGAATGACATCAAGGACATCATACATGAGGAAAGCAAGAGGTCATTAAAAAGGCGGGAAAAAAGAAAAGAACAAAATGGATGTCAGAAGAGATTCTAAAACTTGCTCTTGAACGTATGGTAGCGAAAGGAAGAAATGCTGAAGTAAAAGAGCTGAACAGAAGATTTCAAAGGGCCACTTGAGAAGACAAAGTAAAGTACTATAACACAAAATGTGCAAAGACCTGAAGGTAGAAAACCAAAAGGGAAGAACATGCTGGGCATTTCTCAAGCAGAAAGAACTGAAGAAAAATTCAACCCTTGAGTTGCAATATTGAAGGAGTCTATAGGGAAAATATTAATATTTGATGCAGGAAGCATCAAAAGAAGATGAAAGGAATACACAGTCACTGTACTAAAAAAGAGTTGGTCGACATTCAACCATTTCAGGAGGGAGCATATGATCAAGAACTGATGGTACCGAAGGAAGAAATCCAAGCTACACTCAAGGCATTGGCAAAAAACAAGGCTCCCAGGAACTGATGAAATACCATTTGAGATGTTTTGACAAACAGATGCAGTGCTGGAAGTGCTCACTTGTCTGTGCTAAGAAATTTGGGAGACAGCTACCTGGCCAGCTGACTGGAAGAGATCTGTATTTGTGACAATTCCCAAGAAAGGTGATGCAACAGAATGCAGAAATTATCAAACAATATCATTAATATCACACATAAGTAAGTTTTTGCTGAAGATCATTCAAAAGCAGTTCCAGCAGTACATTGACAGGGAACTGCCAGAAATTCAGTCCAGTTTCAGAAAAGGACGTGGAACAAGGGATATCATTGCCTATGTCAGATGGATCTTGGCTGAAAGCAGAGAATATCAGAAAGATGTTTTCCTGTGTTTTAGTGATTATGCAAAGGCATTTGACTGTGTGGATCATAACAAATTATGGATAACATTGCGAAGAATGGGAATTCTAGAACACTTAATTGTGCTCATGAGGAACCTGTACATAGGCCAAGAGGCAGTCGTTCCAACAGAACAAGGGGATGTGGAGTGGTTTAAAGTCAGGAAAGGTGTGCATCAGGGTTGTATCCTTTCACCATACTTATTCAATCTGTATGCTGAGCAAATATTCTGAGAAGCTGGACTATATGAAGAAGAATGGGGCATCAGGATTGGAGGAAGACTCATTAACAACCTGTGATACGCAGATGACACAACCTTGCTTGTTGGAAGTGAAGAGGACTTGAAGCACTTACTGATGAAGACCAAAGACTACAGCCTTCAGTATGCATTACACCTCAACATAAAGAAACAAAAATCCTCACAACTGGACCAATAAGCAACATCATGATAAACGGAGAGAATACTGAAGTTGTCAAGGATTTCTTTTTACCTGAATCCAAAATTAATACCCATGGAAGCAGCAGTCAAGAAATCAAACACATTGCCTTGGGCAAATTGGCTGCAAAAGACCTCTTTAAAGTGTTGAAAAGCAAAGATGTCACTTTACAGACTAAGGTGTGCATGACCCAAGCCATAGTGTTTTCAGTTGCCTCATATGCATGCGAAAGCTGGACAATGAATGAGGAAGACCGAAGAATTGATGTCTCTTTGAATTATGGTGTTGGCAAAGAATAGTGAATATACCATGGACTGCCAGAAGAATGAACAAGTCTGTCTTGGAAGAAGTACAACCAGAATGCTCCTTAGAAGCACCTACTTTGGACATGTTTTCAGGAGGGACCAGTCCCTGGAGAAGGACATCATGTTTGGTAAAGTAGAAGGTCAGTGAAAAAGAGGAAGACCCTCAGTGAAATGGAGTGTGACACAGTGTCTGCAACAGTGGGCTCAAGCACCCAACAATGATTTTGAGGATGGTGCAGGACTGGACAACGTTTCGTTCTGTTGTGCATGTAGTCACTATGAGTCAGAACTGACTTGACGGCACCTAACAACAACAACAAATGGCTTAGGTTGGTGCACCTTAGTCATCAAAGTGACATCTTTGCCTTATAAAACTTTAAATGGATCTTTTGCAGCAGATTTTCCCAATGCAATACACATTTTTTGATTTCTTGACTGCTATGTGTATTTAGAAATAAACATTTCCGATAATTTGGTTTACATATCATATATTTATAGCCTGAGCAATTCTCCCTATCCACATACTTTCTTTGCTTCTGCATGTGCCAGCAAATTTGGATCAAAGCTAAAGAGAACATGTTATTAGAGTGCTGGTGAGGGAGATAGAAGCTGCCCGTCTGGCAAGGTAAGTTACCACATTCCCATCAATTAGTTCTTTCTCTCTCTCTTATACCACCAATGTTTTTTCCTTCCCCATCACTTCTCTGTGTATTGAGCAGAGCATACAGGCTGGGTTGAAAAGAGCGCCCTGGGTGCTTTCCCTGGCACTGTCCTGGCTCCCTTGGGGAAGCCGGCAGCTGGAACATGCTGCGTGTGCCCTGCCAGAGCTGCAGCTGGACCTCTCACCAAGGCCAGGTGTTTCTGTACTGAGAGCCAGCAGCAAAGTGGCAACACTATTACACAACAAAGAGAGATGAGAAGGAGGGAGGGAGCTGGCACATCTTGTAGGGGACCCCGGGAGTTCTGATGTCAGTATTAGGCAATCCAAGACTTTTCTTTCTGAATTCAGAGTTTAGAAATTGGCAGAAGAACCAGGTGAAAAGGCTTGCTCTCTGAGCATGAGTGCCAAATCCTATCCTTTTGCAGACCAAGGAAGAAGGGAGGGAGGGAAAGCAGGAGGGGGAGGGAATGGGCGAAGGGAGCAGGTTGCTGTTCCTGGCAGTGCCTGGCTACAGTGCAAATCTAGAGCAGATACCACCTCTCTTTGTACCTAGTCATCCCTGACCTCAGCAACTGCTTCCTCTTGCCAAGGCAGTCCATGCCCAGTAGGACAGCTCACGGCTGCCAAGGTGCCAGATTGCCTTCCCCTACCCAGCACTTGGGGGTTAGTAGCTGCCACAGTGAATCACTTCAAGAAAAAAGAAAGAGCTGACAAGAATGAAATGAGCCTGGGCATCTGACATTGCCTATCCATGACCAGAAGAAGGTCACGAGGTGATTTTCAGTTTGGAAGCCAGGCTGTATTGGTGACAGACTCTAGCCCCAGACAAACTGTGTGTTCAGTGAGTGGGCATTTGTTCTGTCCAAGAAGCCCCTGAATTGTGGATGGGGGTGGGAAGATACAGCAGGAGGATCCTCAGATCCATTCACGTTGCAGTTGAGATGTGAGGGGGTCTATTCCTGAATTTTGGGGCATCAGAGGTTCATCGATAGAATTCTTGCATTCCATGTGGGAGATCTGGGTTTGAATCTCCACCAGTGCACCTCATGCACAGCCACCACCCATGTGTCAGTGGAGGCTCGTGTGTTGCTATGATGTTGAACAGGTTTCAGCAGAGCTTCCAGACTAAGAAGAGCTAGGAAGAAAGGCCTGGGGATCTACTTCCAAAAATCAACCAATGAAAATCCTGTGGATCACAGTGGTCTGATCTGCAACCAATCATGGAGATGGGGCGGGACCAGCAATACAGCATTTTACACAAATAACACGCCGCTTTTTGTGTCTGTTTGCCAGCTATGCCCTCCCCCCTCAAGGCACCCTCACAAGCACTGCCATGCCATTCCTCTTCCACTTGTTGCTGTAAAAAAAAAAAAATTAGCGTAGCATGCCTATGAAAATACCACATGGAGGGAGGGTGTGGCCTGCAAACAAACGCAGATGGTGTAACTTATTTGCATAAAAATAACAATATTTCGTTCCACTGTGCATGGGGTCACTATGAGTTGGGGATTGACTTGATGGCAGCTAACAACAACAACATTCCTGAATTTAAGCGAAGACTATTTCCAGGAAAGCAGAATGTCCTTACTTTAATGAAGGAACATCTCTCACTGGAAGTGTCCACTGCTGGGCTCCAGAAGAACTCACACTTTACTCAATCCAGCTCAAATTATTTGGGCTTGGATTATGTCACTAATACCAGGGCTTCTCCACCCACAATTAACTGCGATTTGCTATGGCCCTTGAACAGCCATTCTAATGGCGAAATGAAATCCACTTGCAAACATATTCAGTTCTGTTTTTCCAGGCACTCCACTATATGACATCTGATAGATAACTGACAAGATTTAATAGGTTCCTTTCCTCCCACTGCACACGGCATACAGTCCAGTCCTTGCCCCATGGCCACTGTTGGAAAAAGAGACTGAAGAGAGAGACCTGAAGTGGTAGTAAGGAAGCAGGGCAGAGCTAGGGAGGCTGTCTTAGTTACCTAGGACTACCACAACAGAAATGCCGCAAGTGGGTGGCTTTAAAGAACAGAAATTTATTTTCTCACAGTTCAGGAAACTAGAAGTTCAACTTCAGGACAGGGCTCTACGGGAAGGTCCTTCCTTGTCTATTTCAGCTTCTAGAAGCTGGGGCAATCCTTGGCGTTTCTGGGCTTGTAAATGCATCTGTCTCCATCTTCTGTCTTCCCCATGTGTGTCTCTGTGTCTCATCTGGTGTTTTTATAACTCAGAAATGATTAGCTTTAGGACCTACCCTACTCAAGTGTGGTCTCACTCACATAACAAAAGAAAATCCCCTATTTCCAGACACGGTCATATTTACAGGTACAGGAGTTAGGTCTTCAGCACATATTTGGGAAGAACACAATTCAATCCATAACAGAGGCTAAGTTGATCTTTTGCAATAGGAAACTGAAGGTGAGAAGAAGAGAGAAAGTCAAGTTAGGCTGGGTTTGGAGAGAAGTGTCCTCCTGTAAGAGGCCCTGGAGGAGTGGTGGGGGAGGGAGAGGATTCAAGAAACCCTGAAAGTGGCATCTGACAAGTGTTTCTTGGTTAAATATCCTGTAATACCTTCCAAGTGAACAACTAAGAGATTGAATTCTTCTACTTACGTTTGTGTGCTGGACTGAACTTCTTTCAGTGTGACTCTGAGCAGAGACTGGGACATATGGCATGCCTCCCTTAGAATTTATTAGGGTTACATATATTATGTATGAAATTGCCACAAGGAAGTTTAGAATATTGAAAGCATCTGCTCTGTTGTCACCTGGGAAACCACTCCTTGCCTCCAAACTGCTGCAGCTTATTTTTCTTCAGATTTTTTTCCCCCTTTGAAGGTTACAGATTGCAAACATAACCTTCAAAGGAGAAGAAGATGAGTGGGGAAAGCATGGCAGCATCAGAATCTTACATGGCTTAGAACTGTCAACATGAAGTCACAGCTTAAGGACAGTGTGGTCACTCCAGGGCTCCCAACAGGTTGCCAGACCTCTTGCCACAACGGTCATCCAGAGATTCATAATCAGAATTAGGAGCATCACTAGATGGCTAGACAGGAGTTGAGGCTGGGGCTGAGGTTAGAAGTCAGACAGAGCATGCTCAACCCCACAGGTTGCTGAAACATTTTCCTAGGTACACTCTGATTTCTCTATTTTCTGATCTGCTTTGCGAACCTATTACTATGAAGACTGTGTAGTCCCAATTAAAAATCATAGCATACATCTGACAAGGAGGGAAATACTGTAAAGCAAGGACTTCCCTGAAATTTTTTAATGTTTTCAGGACAGGACCAGTTGAATGAGCATGCAACCTGTGCTTAAAAGGGCCCTGTGCTTGGTTTAATTACTACTCTGCTATTGCTGTCTCAAAACTCTTAATAAGTTTTCAGCCAGGGTCCCCACAATTTTCTTTTGCAGTTGTTGATAGTTGCCGTTGAGTTGGCTCTGACTCATGGTGACCCCATGCTCAACAGAAAAAGCCATTGCCTGGTCCTGCACTATCTTCATGATTGTTGATATATTTGAATCCATTGTTGCAGCTATTGTGTCAACCCATCTCATTGAGGGTTTCCTTCGCCTTTGATGCCTCCTGATGACGTGTCCTCACTAAGCAAGTCAAGGTCTTGGATAATATTCTGTGATCCATAGGGTTTTCATTGGCTGATTTTCAGAAGTGGATCACTAGGCCTTTCTTCCTAGTCTTAGTGTGGAAGCTCCTCTGAAACCTGTCCACATGGGTAACCCTGCTGTTCGAAATACTGGTGACCTAACTTCCAGCATCACAGCAACACACAAGACACTACAGTACAACAAGCATACAGAAGGGTGGTGGTCCTTTGGCACTGGGTTTTGTTCATTGTGAGCCAGTCCTGTTCCCAGATCATCTCTCTTTATTTTTTAATTTTTTCCCATACAATTATTTATACATACATTGTTATGTGACTCTAATTGCTCTCCTCATACTGTGACAGCACACTCCTCCTTTCCAGTCATGATTCCCCATGTCCATTCAATTAGCTCCTAATCCTCTCTGCCTTCCCATCTCACCTCCAGAAAGAAGCTGCCTATTTAGTCTCTTTTATCTACTTGAGCTAAGATGCACACTCCTCACGAGTATCACTTTATGTCCCATAGTCCAGTCGAATCCCTGTCTGAAGAGTTGGCCTCAGAAATGGTTATAGTTTTGGGCTGATAGAGAATCCAGGGGCCATGCTTTCCAGGGTTCCTCCAGTCTCAGTCAGACCATTAAGTCTGGTCTTCTTACTAGAATCTGAGTTCCGCACCCCACATTTTTCCTGCTCCATCAGGGACTCTCTGTTGCGTTCCCTGTCGGGGCGATCATTGGGTGGTAGCTGGGCACTATCTAGTTCTTCTGGTCTCAGGCTGATGACGTCTCTGGTTTATGTGGCCCTTTCTGTCTCTTGGGCTAATGCTTTCCTCGTGTCATTGGTGTTCTTCATTCTCCTTTACTCGAGGTGGCTGGGACCAACTGATGCATCTTAGATGGCCGCTTGCAGGCTTTTAAGACCCCAGGTGCCACTCACCAAAGTAGGATGCAGAACATTTTCTTAATAAGCTTTGTGATGCCAATTGACCTAGATGTCCCCTGAAAGCATGGTCCCCAGACCCCTACCCCTGCTACTCTGTCCCTCAAAGTGTTTGATTGTATACAGGAAACTTCTTAGTTTTGGTTTAGTCCAGTTGTGTTGACTTCCCCTGTAGTGTGTGCCGTCCTTCCCTTCACCTAAGATAATTCTTATCTACTATCTAGTTAGTAAATAACCCTCGCCCTCCCTCCCCACCCTCGTAACCATCAAAGAATGTTTTCTTCTGTGTTTAACCTTTTCTTGAGTTCTTATAATAGTGGTCTTATACAATATTTGTCCTTCTGTGACTGACTAAATTCACTCAGCATAATGACCTCCCACTTCCTCCACGTTGTTTCATGGCTTCATCGTTGTTCTTTATTGTTCTGTAGTATTCCCTTGTGTTGATATACCATAATTTGTTTATCCATTCATCCATGATGGGCATCTAGGTTGTTTCCATCTTTTTGCTATTGTGAACAGTGCTGCAATGAACATGGGTGTGCATATATCTATTCGTGTGACAGCTCTTATTTCTCTAGGATATATTCCAAGGAGCGGGATAGCTGGATCCTATGGTACTTTTATTTCTAGCTTTATCGCCAGATCGATTTCGAAAGTGGTTGTACCATTTTACATTCCCACCGACAGTGTATAAGTGTTCCAGTCTCTCCACAACCTCTCCAGAATTTATTATTTTATGTTTTTTGGATTAATGCTAGCCTTGTTGGGGTGAAATGATATCTCATTGTAGTTTTGATCTGCATTTCTCTAATAGCTGATAATTGTGAGCATTTCTTCATGTGTCTGTTAGCTGCTTGAATATCTTCTTTGGTGAAGTGCCTGTTCATATCCTTTGCCTATTTTTTAATTGGGTTATTGGTCTTTTTGTTGTTGAGGTTTTGCAGTATCTTGTAGATTTTAGAGATAAGACGCTGGTCGGATTTGTCATAGCCAAAAAATTTTTCCCAGGTTGTAGGTTGTCTTCTTACTCTTTTGGTGAAGTCTTCTGAAGAGCATAAGGGTTTGATTTTTAGGAACTCCCAGTTATCTAGTCTCTCTTCTGGTGCCTGTGCATTGTTACTTATGGTTCGTATTGTGTTTATGCCATATATTAGGGCTCCTAGCATTGTCCCTATTTTTTCTTCCATGATCTTTATCATTTTCAATTTCATATTTAAGTCTTTGATCCATTTTGAGTTAGTTTTTGTGCATGGTGTGAGGTATGGGTCTTGTTTCAAGTTTTTGCAGATGGATATCCAGTTATGCCAGCACCATTTGTTAAAGAGACTGTCTTTTCCCCAATTAACGGACTTTGGGCCTTTGTCAAATATCAACTGCTCGTAGGTGGATAAATGTTATGTCTGGATTCTCAATTTTGTTCCATTGGTCTTATGTATCTGTTGTTGCACAAGTACCAGGCTGTTTTGACTACTGTGGCAGTATAATAGGTTCTAAAATCAGGTAGTGTGAGGCCTCCCACTTTGTTCTTCTTGACTAATGCTTTACATATTTGGGGCCTCTTCCCTTTCCATATGAAGTTGGTGATTTGTTTCTCCATCTCATTAAAAAATGCTGGTAGAATTTGCATTGGGATTGCATTGTATCTGTAGATCACTTTGGGTAGGACTGTCATTTTGACAATGTTGGGTCTACCTATCCATGAGCAAGGTATGTTTTTCCACTTATGCAGGTATCTTTTGGTTTCTTGCAGTAGTGTCTTGTAGTTTTGTTGTATAGGTCTTTCATGTCTCTGGTTAGATTTATTCCTAAGTATTTTATCTTCTTGGGGGCTATTGTAAATGGTATTGATTTAGTGATTTCCTCTTCGAGTTTCTCTTTGTTGGTGTAAAGGAATCCAACTGATTTTTGTACATTTATCTTGTATCCTGAAACTTTGCTGAAATCTTCTCTTAGTTCCAGTAGTTTTCTTGTGGATTTTTGGGGATTTTCTTGTATAAGATCATATCATCTGCAAATAGAGATACTTTGACTTCCTCCCTACCAATCTGGATGCCCTTTGTTTCTTTTTCTAGTCTAATTGCTCTGGCTAGGACCTCCAGCACAATGTTGAATAAGAATAGTGATAAAGGGCATCCTTGCCTGGTTACCGTTCTCAAGGGGAATGCTTTCAGACTGTCTCCATTTAGGATGATGTTGGCTATTGGCTTTGTATAAATGCCCTTAATTATATTGAGGAATTTCCCTTCTATTCCTATTTTGTTGAGAGTTTTTGTCATGAATGGGTGTTGGACTTTGTCAAATGCCTTTTCTGCATCGATTGATAAGATCATGTGGTTTTTGTCTTTTGTT
>NW_004444085.1:3062653-3063721 GCF_000243295.1 Trichechus manatus latirostris
TTTTTTTTCCTTGCTTTTTCTGTTGTTGATTTCTGCTTTAATGGCTTTATGGTCAGAAAAGATGCTTTGTAATATTTCGATGTTTTGGATTTTGTTAAGGCTTGCTTTATGGCCTAATATGTGGTCTATTCTGGAGAATGTTCCATGTGTGTTGGCAAAGAAAGTATACTTGGCTGTTGTTGGGTGTAGTGTTCACTATATGTCCATGACATCAAGTTGGTTGATAGTAGCATTTAGCTCTTCCACGTGTTTGTTGAGCTTCTTTCCGGATGTTCTGTCCTTCACTAAGTGTTGTGTTGAAGTCTCCTACTACTATTGTTGAGCTGTCTATCTCTCTTTTCAGTGCTGTTAGAGTTTGTTTTATGTATTTTGGAGCCCTGTCATTGGGTGCGTAAATGTTTATTATAGTTATGTCCTCCTGGTGTATTGACCCTTGAATCATTATATAGTGTCCTTCCTTATCCTTTGTGGTGGATTTTACTTTACAGTCTATTTTGTCAGAGATTAATATTGCCACTCCTGCTCTTTTTTGAGTGTTGTTTGCTTGATGTATTTTTTTCCATCCTTTGAGTTTTAGCCTGTTTGTGTCTTTAAGTCTAAGGTGTGTCTCTTGTAGGCGGCTTATAGATGGATTGTGTTTTTTTATCCAATCTGCCACTTTCTGACTCTTTATTGGTGCATTTAGTCCATTTACATTCAGCATAATTATTGATAGGTATGAGTTTAGTGCTGTCTTTTTTGTGTGTGTTGTTCACAGTTTTTGTTTCACTTAATTTTCTGTGCTGAGTCATTTTTCTTTGTGTTTTCTTTTTCATTGTTGTTGATTTTTTCCTGAGTCTTTATATTGTTCTAGTTTTTTATTTTGACTTGCAGGATTTTTAGTTCCTTTATGGTGATCTTAATATTTACCCCTATTTTTCTAAGTTTATACCAGTCTTTTATTTCTTTATATCGCTTTGACTTCCTCTCCATATGAAAAATCTATGTCTACATTTTTTAAATCCCTCTTTTTTGTTTTAATGTTGTCATCTTTTACATATTGACATCTGTTTCCCTATTTTCAGTGTT
>NW_004444085.1:3064567-3089248 GCF_000243295.1 Trichechus manatus latirostris
TCTATTGCGTGTTCTGCATTTTGCTTAACTTCCTTCCTAATTTCTTAAGAGTTCTGTATATTAATCTTTTGTATTCTGCCTCAAGTAATTCCAAGAAATTTTCCTCCTCTGGAAAATTTCTAGATTCTTTATTTTGGGAGCTTGCTGAAGCCATTATGGATTGCCTCTTTAAGTGATTTGATATTGACGTTGTCTCCGAGCCATCGATAAGTTATTATATTTATTTATTTTATGTTTGCTTACTGTGTCCTAGCTTCTTGTTTTGTTTTGATATGCCCACATCGGCTGCTCGTATGAGCTAGTTTGATTATTGGCACGTTTGAAGCTCTAATGTCCTGTCACCAGGTGGTTATATCTGTTACTTGGTATGTGAGCTGAGGAGTCTGCCCACTCCTCCTGTATGGATTCAGCTCAGGTGCCAAGGTAGATAGCCACCAAGTGTGTAGTGTAGGCTCTCACTTACAGTCCTAGACAGGCATGGGTGATTGGTGTAGGCACAGGCATCTGGCTGCAACAGGGGGACACACTCTGAGCAAGCAGGGGGCTAACGGCCACCCCCGATTGTCCAGGGGGAAGGCACGTCCCTGTGCCCTAGAGTGTTTAGGTGGGTGGGTTTTGCAGCCAGACTATGAGCACCTAATGCTGTTGGCTGTAAGGACTGGGGGGCACCTCTTATTCATGGGCCCCTCTTGCAGGTGGCTAGGTGGCATGGGTGGAGCCACCAGTCCTCAGGCCCTTGATGTGGGTAGGTGAAGACCCTGCTTAATGGGCAGAGCAGTGTCAAATGCCAAGAACTTGCCACTTCACAGCTGAAACAGTTGAAGTTAGACTTCCGGTATATACCCTGTTGTACTGCGATAATGAGGGCCTATGCTCTTGAGATGGGCCCACACAAGTCTATGCAGGGTGAAAGGCACTCAAAGTCTGTGGATCCATTATGCCCGTGCCTAGGCAAAGGAGCTGTGCCTACCCTGGGTTCCTGGCTTAGGGGAGCTGACAGTTTATTTTTTCCCTCTGTTTGTTAATTTGTTCAATCTCTAAGGCAGGGAGAATGGCTCCGGTTGTGTGACAGATCCTATTTCCGGCCCAGGGGACTCGCCAGTTGCTGAAGCTGGTCCAGACCCAGTGCAGAGCAGGGAGTGGGGAGGTAAATGGGAGAGAGGTTTTTCCTTAAGGGTTTTTTTTTTTTATCTGCTCGGTAGGCCATACACAATTACTTATCTTTCGCCGATCCAGGGCTGCTTCTCACTGGTTCTGGGTGGCCATGTAGACTCTCTGGTGCTGGGTCTCTCCGAGTGCGGGAACCGTGCTGCCGAGCACTGCCAGTTGCCTGCCCCACCGCTCACCCCTGAGCTGATCAGGCCTGGAGTGCTCAGGCTGTTGCCGGGTCAGGACTGGCAACTCCACACTGCTTCCGAACCGTTTCTCCCTCCCCCTGCCACTCACTCTGGTTCCTCAACTCTGCCTTTGGTGTTCAGGGCTCCCAGAGTGCCATATATAATGAATCACTTGTTTTTTCAGGTCTTTGTTGTAAGAGGGTCCACTGGAAGCGTCTGACTACTCTGCCATCTTGGCCCCCTGGATCACATCTCTTGATTAATTATCCTACACCCTTAACTCTCTCTTTTTTATCTATTAATGTTTTCTCTTCAACTGAATTATAAACCTAAGGGTCTGTCTGGTATTGTTTACTACGCCTGAGATGTTGCCCAGTGCAGAGATGGACACTGAGCCAGTGCCTAGTAAACACATATTCTTAGATTGCCTTTACATGGTTCCATTTATTCATTAATTCACTCAAGAAATATTTATATAAAGGGAAAAAAATCTGGGCAGTGCTTTATTATTACAAGCCTTGCAACACAGTCTTTTAAATTAAAAGGTTATTAAACCGGTCCCAGCAATATTTTCTAGAAAGAGGCTGTCGTTACAGTTATGCTCGATTTTCAACATCCATCCCTGCAGGTCAAATGATGACCTCGGCATGAATCGACCAGGACTGTGAGTGCATGAATACCTCCTGCCAGGGCAAACCAGACTTTATTTCCCAGTAGCTGGTCTCACAGTAGCCTTGTTTGAGGCCAGGAATATTAATGCTTGGCTGCTTTCTATTTCTCTGCTGACAGGAGTGAGTAATGCGGAGGTGCGCCAGCCAGGAAAATCTCCCTACTTCAGCATGAACTGGATTGTGGGTAGTGCGGACCTGGAGATTATTAATGCCACCACAGGGAAGAGAGACTGTGGGGGCTCATCGAGACTCTGCAAGCATGTGTTTTCTGCCTGGTGGACAAGACTTTATGGTAAGGTAGGTCACACGCGTTCCTCTCTAGAGACAAGTTGTTGGATGCAGCTGGACCACATCTTGGACACAGCTCACAGGTGATGAGCCTAGCAAGGTTATTGTCTGGTCCATGATGAGAGGGCACATGACACAAAAACTAGTGCAGATTTTCCTTTCCTTTTCCCCAACTGCCCAGGCCAAAAGCAGTTTTTATACTCTCAGGATTTGATACAAAAAGCATGGTCCACAGACCAGCGATGTTGCCATCCATCACCTGGGATTTCATGCACATTAGAGTTGAGAAACATGTTTCCAGAAAATCAAGCAGAAAAGGAGCTAATTCTTGAACACCTAATGTGCTCCAGGTTCTAAGCTAACTGCTTTACATATAGTATCGTAAGAAAAGGCTCATAGAAACTTTTTGGAGTAGTTATTGGTCCCAGTTTAGATATAAAGAAACTAATGCTTGGAAAAGTTAGGTAATTTTCCCCAAATTAAACAGGTAGTTGATGTCAGAAATGAAATTGGAACTCGCTTCTCCCCTACTCCAAAGCTTATGATGCTTTTCCCACTATATTAATTATTCTGAGCTTGTTTTCTCTTCTATAAATAGGAATAATAATTTCATTTTGAGGTATTACATTGAACTACACATTTTCACTGGCCCAAAGAACAGCACATTGTAACAAAAAAATAGAATACAGGAAAAAAAATACCATACAAATACTTTGCTCATTTTCCTACACTTTTTTATTCAGGCAGTGTCTACAAATGGGGCCATCAGTGGTTCAGTGGTAGAACTCTCACCTTCCATGTAGGAGACCCAGGTTAGATTCCCAGCCAGTACACCTCATGTGCAGCTACCATCCATCTATCAGTGGAGGCTTGCATGTTGTCAGAATGCTGAACAGGTTTCAGCAGAGCTTCTAGACTAAGACAGAGTAGGGAGAAAGGCCTGGCAATCTACTTCCAAAAATCAACCAGTGTAAACACTGTGGATCACAACAGTCAGATCCACAACTGATCACGGAGATGGAGCAGGACCAGGCAGAATTTTGTTCCATTGTGTATGGTGTCGCCATGTGTTGGGGGCCCACTCAATGGCAGCTAACAATAGCAACAATGACTACAAATAGTAATAGTAGTGTTGTGATTGATTTATGAACAAACAGAAGAAAAGATAGTCATACTGGCACCTAAAATGAACATTTTTTGTCAATTTAGAGAAAATTGCACCTTGTAGTTCTTTGGTTGGCAGTGACTTCTGCCTCTGCCCCTGCTCTGTCACAAGCTGTTGTAAGGTGAAGTGTGTCTACGGCTAGGCCCCCTAAAGCTGTGACCATGACACCCCAGCCACCGTCAGGTCTGCTTTAGGGCACCTCCCATGCTTCACTTATTCCATACGCTAGATGCAGTCTGTGCTAAGACTTTGGTAGGTCAGAGGAAGCCGTCGATTTTTTTCTTGCTAAACAAAAGGAGATTTCTTCTTTCATATATGCTCAAGATGACATCAGCCAGCAGGTGGGCAGCTTGACTTCCAAAGCTGTCCCTGGAACCTCCTTCAGTAAGAATCAAAGCCACTCCCCTACCCTCCCTCACCTTACTTGCCAGCAACCCCCTGACCTGCCTGCTGTGTGCTGGATTGAAGCCGTATTTAATCCCTACCTTAGGCTGCCTGGTGGCATAGTGGTTAATCACTTGGCTACTAACTGAAGAGTGGGCAGCTCAAATCCACCATCCACTCCGTGGGAGAAAGATGTGACAATTTGCTTCCATAAAGATTACAACCTTGGGTCTGGGGTCTTAAAGCTTGTGAGAGGCTATCTAGGATACCTCTACTGGTCCCACCTCATCTGGAGCAAGGGTGAATGAAGAAAACCAAAAACACACAGGAAAGATTAGTTCAAAGGACTAATGGACCACAACTACCACAGTCTCCACCAGACTGAGTCCAGCATAACTAGATGGTGCCTGGCTACCACTACCAACTGCTCTGACAGGGATCACAGTAGAGGGTCCCAAACATAGCTGGTGAAAAATGTAGAACAAAATTCTAACTCAGAAAAAGAGACCAGGCCTACTGGTCTGACAGAGTCTAGTGAAACCCCAAGAGAATGGCCCTTGGACACCCTTTTAACTCAGTACTGAAGTCACTCCTGAGGTTCACCATTTAGCCAAAGATTAGACAGGCCTATAAAACAAGCAATAACACACGTAGTTCAGCCATGTATACGAGACTAAATGGGCACACCAGCCCAAAAGCAAAGATGAGAAGGCAGAAAGGACAAGGAAAGCTGGACGAATGGAAATGGTGAAGCCGAGGTCAAGAAGTGGAAAGTGTTGACACATCACAGGATTGGCAACCAATGTCACAAAACAATACGAGTATCAGTTGTTTAATGAGAAACTAATTTGTTTTGTAAACTTTCACCTAAAGCACGCACACACACACACACACACACACACACACACACGAAGATTACAGCCTTGGGAACTCTATGGGGCAGTTCTACTCTGTCCTATAGGGTCACTATGAGTTGGAATTGACTTGACGTCAATGGGTTTGATTTGTTTTAGGCTGATTCCAAAGCATTGCATATTGTAACTTAGAAACCTGACAGGGGAAACATCTTAATTTTATTGTCCTTCTGATTGGCTGGCAGTATCAACTCAATAGCTTTCCTACTTCCTCCCTACCATGGTGCTGTTTAGTTCCAAAAATCATTCTTTGTTTCTCCTCCCAGCCCGCCCATCCTTAACCCATTTTGACCACCTCGTCTATCTCCAGAAGGACACAATTACATACAGTATTCCTGTTTTTAATAACAAACAAGGTATATGCTTATTTTGTTCATTAATCATTCACACTTCTGGTTAAACAAAACCTTCCTTAATTACTAGGCTTTCCATAGAATTGCATGATAGAATTTGGTAACTACGAAGAGTAAATTTATAGTGTTGCTTTTTTGTTTTAAAGGAAGACAGAAAGAAAAAGCCTAAGACCAAGAGCTAACTTATTGCTTATAAAGTTTGTATGGTGGTTTGATTCATCTGGGAAAGGCTCTTATTTCTGCCAGATCGTTTATTTGTTCCCTCTTGTTTCTGTTCCACAGCTTAGCACACGGATACCAAGCCATGGAGACACGCCATCAATGTACTGTGAGGCCAAGCTAAAGGCCCATACCTACCAGTCTGTTAAACAACAGCTGTTTAAAGCATTTCAGAAAGCTGGTCTGGGCACCTGGGTGAGGAAACCACCAGAGCAAGATCAGTTTCGACTAACTCTATAAATCACAAGACTCCTTTGCTGTTCGACCAGAGTGAAACACTAGAGAAGGCAAGGGCAGTGTGTGTGGAGCGACGTGATGGTGTTGATCAGTTCTTTGCATTCATTTTCCTTTGGTGTTCCAGAAGTACACAAGTGTTCAATGTTTGAAGAAGCAACTAAACTTCAATTAGGAGTATGCTGCTTCTCAGATGGCTGCTCCCCAGATTGCTAGTACCGAGAACTCTGTCTGCCACCCCTAAAGGTATAAGTGCAATTGAGTTATCTCTGTCTTCTTGGTGGTGTCAAAGGGAAAGTTTCTATTCAGACTGGGGGGTCTTAGTTGCAGCCTTGAAAAGTGGTATTGAAACATTGCCAATTAGAAATAAACCTCAGGCATCATTCCCTCCTGTTCCCTCGCCCTGCCACACACCTCTTCACCAGTGCATTTGGTGGTCGTTAGCAAAGGTTTATTCGATACTTCAAGATAAGCCACAAGTGAGGAGAAAAGCCATGGCTCCTCCCCAAAGAAACCAATAAGAGTGCTCTATTATTTTCATTATCCATTTCAGTTTTGTACTCCACCTACTTGTGAAAAGGACCTGAGATGCACAATATTAAAGCCCACCTAGTAGCACAAGGGAGCCCTGGTGGCGCAGTAGTTAAGAGCTCGGGGTGCTAACCAAAAGACCAGCAGTTCAGATCCACCATCTGCTCCTTGGAAACCCTATGAGGCAGTTCCACTGTCCTGTAGGATCGCTATGAGTTGGAATTGACTCAATGGTAACAGGTTTTTTTAATAGCACAAGAGAAATGAAGACCATTCATGCAAAGTAAGGGAATAGTTAGCCAAGGCACCAAGGAGTTAAGATTTACAATGTGAAGAAACTCTCTCTAAACTCCCTAATAACTGAGTGTTGCAGACTGACCCAAATCTATGTAGTCAATCAAGACTCTTAGTTTCTTTTGGCAAATAATGACAGCCATTGGAGAAATTTGAGTTACATAAGGGTTAGCTACTACCCTGCAACCTTTCCACCAGGTAATAAGGAAACAGTGTTGGACCAAATTCTGGCATTTTAAACTAAATTTTTATTAGAAAGCAAGCCCAAAAACCATTCACAGCAACCTTTTCTTTTGACTTGAGGAGCTGCCAGCTCTCTGTCCTTTTAGGTGCTCAAACACGCTATAGGGTCGCTGTAGTCAGAATCGACTCGATGCCAATGGGTTTTGTTGGTTTTTAACCACCATCTTGCATGAAAAAAAATTTCACTTAAAGCAAATGTCAAGAGGCAAGATCCTATCACGTTTGTTGCAGACATCAGAGAGCCAGAATCCTCCAGCTCAGAGCTGGACATAGGACCGTTTAGGGACTTGACCTAGAGCATCATTCTTAAGAGTAATGGTGTGGATTCTTATGCTCTATTCGTGCAAGGATGAGGAACATCTCTTAAAATATCATTAGTCAGTCCATATAGCTTGAATTGCTTTAATTTTACTAATGAGAACTTATTTCTAACATTCAGCATGCTAGTTGACAGGTCTCTAATTTCTCCAATTAAAAATCCATATCTGAAATTCATTATGCTAAATGGAAAAGCTTAGTAGTAGCCACCTCTAGAGTATGAGCTTCCTGGTTAGAACTCCAGCTGAGAACCCCTAGAGTGCACATACTGGTTAGAATGCAAGCTTATCACTTAATTCACGAAAAGCAAACATAGTATCATGTTGTATATATTCAAGCATAAATTGCAGATATCATAACAATGGGGCAAAATGAAACATATTGAGCTGTAGATATTTGTTATAAAATCATAAGTAGTAGAGATATTAGTATGGAAGTGGAAAATTTCCTGGGATTTAATTTAAAGCCAAATTCATTACTCAAGTTCTTTTAGAAAAGAAAATGGACGTTCTAGTAAACATTTTTTTCAAGATAAACTTTCAAAAGATGTGAGGATGTTTTTGAAGTAAGTGGTTCTTATTAAACTTTCACAAAAATTAAGGAAATAAAATGGATTCTTAATTCAGTGTAAAAGCTAAGATCAAATGGCCAGTTTATATTACTTTCTGATCATTTGGTGGATCACTAGAATGAAGTTTAGAGAAACCTTCCCCCCCAAAAAAATAAATAAATGAGTGTGTCTAAGTTTATAGCTTAGACACTTCTCTCACCTGTCAAACATCTGGAGCCCTTTTATGAAAGCATGAAGGCACAGTCAGTTCCTGATTGAAACCTGTGACCTGAATCTTTAATCACTAACATTCTGAGCAGTTTCTTAAAGAAGTATACGTATGCTTTATATAAAAGTGCTCCAAGTAGTTCTCTTTCTGCAATGAGAAGACACACGTTAACCACAGTAGTTTTAACCATTACAGGAAAGGTAAAGGGCCACTCATCCTACAAACAGGCACATTGGATACCACCCATATTATCTGATTAAAGAGACTTGGAAACACTCACCTACCCAATAATAAATACTCCACAATGCCTGAATTCTAGCTATTTGGTCAAAATTCATTTTGTCTAAGGCACTGGATGTCCAAAAACAACCCAAACTTCACTAAAATATAAATACCTACTTCTGGAAAAAACCACCCATTAACTCTAATCTACCCATTAGCACTAGCATAGGGATTCATTTATTAGATCAAGAGAAGACTCTTTGGGCAGATTAAGGCTCTGCAGGAGAAGGTTTATAGCAAGAGAAGTCTTTAATGCAGCAGGAAGTCAGTTTGAGAAGCTGGAGCCTTGTCGTGGAGGACATGTGGAGTGGGGAATGAAGGGAGATGGGAAGGAGGAGGAGGAGAACTTCAGGCTCTGGGCGTAGAAGGGGCAGTAAAAGAAGAAGCAGGATTCAGACAGCTGGTGGTAACAACATGCTGGTAAATTGATGGTTGGCAAAAGACATCCTTCAAGGAATGGGGGAAAACAGAAGGTGGTTTAAAGCGGGCAATTAACTGTCATGATACTCCCGTTCTCTGAAGCGAATAGGTGGCCAAATTAGGGCTGCATTGCCATGAGTAGATTGCATTGCACAGACGTTGCTCCTGACTGGCAGAAATCAGACTCAGCCAAGAAGAGGCCAGGTCACGGGATTCTACGTAGCATCGAGTATGACTGGAGGGTACAGACCGTGTCAGTCCAGAGACAAAAAAAAAGGTCTATTGGTGGAAACCTAAGGATTCCACTCTCATCCCAACACTACTTTTAGGCTAGTTCTACCTTGCATTTTTGATTGGTGAATTAGACTATCGAGAATAGCCTACGTACACCTAACCTGACATTCCAGTAAGGAAAACAAAAGCTCAAAGCCCCTTGTTTTCAAATTTTCTGTATTCCATATTAATACCTATTTTCCCTATGATTAAAGTCCAAATGAATCAGTAGCACTTCTGTCTGCCTCCAAAGCACATGCATTGCTTTCCTATTGGGGAGATAAACCAACTTGCCTGGTTCTTAGGCAAAAAGTCATAGCATGACCATTTGTGAGCCTTTCCACAGGAACTGAGGCCAAGGGAAAAGTCACCAGACCCTAAGCTCTGCTTGTCCATTGCACAGGGTCTCACAGCAATGTCGAGTTATTGAATTTAGAATTTCTTTGGTTTTCGTTTTTGCCAAGCAAAGGGTTTGCGGGTCTATAACTAATGTTTCCTTTTTATTCCTGTGATTCTCTTTAAATCTGTATATATTTATTGTGCCACCACTGATTTTGTGATGAGTCTTGTTCCTCAGAAATGTCAAGCTGAGTTGCTTTTCAAACAAACACATAGTTCATATTTTTCCCACAGAATTTCCTTTCACTGGAAGCTATTCTTATTAGTAAAGTTAAGTTTTGGTATAGTGTTTACCATGTCTGAAGAGCCATAAACAGTAAATGCATAGTATATCAATGCCGAGAATAGAATAGTAAAAGTATTTTGATGAAATCCTATTTTTAGATTATAAATTTCAAGATGTGTCTATAGTATCTTGTTAAAATATTAAAAATTAAAGTAGACATTTTTAATTTAGACAAACTTATGTACTTATTTTTTAAAAGCCATTCTAATGAAGTAATCTGTCTGATTGGCCCAAAAATACAATAAATATCCATTTATAATAAAGACCAAAGGGAAGTTAGAAAAAGTCTTTCTTTCATATAAGTAACCATTTGATTGCTATGACCACCTCTTTTGGTAGAAGTCTTATGTAACACTCAGCAAAACCTGATGTACCTTTGCTGATTTCTCCACTGTACTTCCCTAATAGAGTTTGAAGAGCCCATAATCCAATCCAGGATCAAAAAATTCCACTGTCTTGCACATTTTGAAAGGTTGTCCCAGCTTTGAGTTTTTGCAGAGCTCATGGTTGGAGTGAAAAATTAAAAACTCTACATAGTCTAGGAAGGGCTGTAACATTATTAGGCGGCACTTAGCGGGGACTAACCTGTCCCTCAGAGGTCTTGTTGGCATTTCGTTGCTGATATTTTATGCTTCTCACAGGCAAAGTTGATATCATAGGTGGGAGATAATGGGGGGGGGGCAGGCAGGAGGGGAGGATGTGGAATAGAATGGATGGGATAGAGAGAGAGGTGTAGCGTGTTGCTGTCCGTGGTCCTGACTCATCGTTGCAAGATGGAGCACAGATTCTGATTCAAGGTAAAGGATGGGGGAGGGGGTGAGGAAGGAGAAATAAGAGACAAAAGATACAAGCTATTAGAGAGATGTCCACAAAGAACAAATGAAGTGCTCTTCCCATTTTGTTTTCCTACCCTCTTGATTCTGGGAAATAGAGGAACGTGACCCCATTTACCACCATTCTTCGCTTATTTTCCCACCAATTCTACCTCTTTGGTTTTCTTTCTCACTCTCCCCTCTTCCTTTCCTTTCTTTTTTTTTTTTTTTTGGGTCACTTCTTCCCTATCCCTAAACCATCTTCCTCCTTTCTCCTCTGATTCCTTTGTTGGGCGTTCCCTGGTACTACTGAGAGATATTAAGTCTCAGGCATGTGCCTACTCCTGAGCTCCACTTAGCTGGTCTGCGGCATCCTTAGGTAGGATCTTCTGATATGTTCTTGTGAAATCTTGTCTAAAAGGATCCCAGAGTCTTTCTTAGACTCCTGGAACATGTCCATTCAATCTGACCTCCCGCCGAAAGGAACACTGCTACATCTCAAGAAATGCAGACCAAACAGTATCATCCCTGAAGGGAAATGTAGACAGTCGCACACCCTGGTGAAAAAAATTCCTTATTTCTCAACTCATCATTTAAAAAAATCAAAGTCAGAAGGATGAAATATCTTTTAAAAGGAAACGTAAAATGATCTGGATTCTAGTGCCTGTTTTCACACAGGCACTAGATTTCTATCATTCTGCAGAACATGCATCAGTAAAAAACTAATGGACCCTTTCCCAGCAGTGCCCAGTTAATTTTTTAAGCAAATTGAACTTAATAAATAGTAATTCTTAACTGAAGGTATGTACATAAAAAGCATGATTGAATGGCAATATTGTACCAATGGAGGTACATTTGTAATATTTGTAAAAAAATCCAAAACCTTAAAATATGAATTTACATATGTTAATTTGCTTCTAAGTTCTGTAAATTGCACTTCAGTGATACCTGATAAGTGAATGTTTCTGTTAAGTGAATAAAAATATAAAGTAAGCTTGTTCTTTCCTGAATTTTTGGGTCTTTTTCATTGATCAGAGTTCTAGGGGGTCTCTGGAGTATATGATATGATCCTTGGTGATGCAAATGGTTAAGCGCTTGGCTGCTAACAGAAAGACTAGCGATTGAAACCTGTCCAGCAGCTTCATGGGAGAAAGACCTGGTGATCTGCTTCCATAAATATTGCAGCCAAGAAGACCCTGTGGGGCAGTTCAACTCTGTCACACAAGGTCACTATGAGTCAAAATCAACTCAACAGCACCTAACAACAACAGGTTTTGTTAGGGTCCGCACAGTGTCTATCCACCCACTCTAAAGAAACGACTTGTATCCTCAAAAACCACACAAGTTCTAAAATCTTTTTATTTTTATAATAATTGTGCCTGTTAGTGTATTCTGCCTGAGTTACAATTATTAGCCCAAATGTTACCCTTGCAGATTTAATGTAAGTGATCTAGTTAAAATATCGCAGGACTGGGAATGAAAAGACCTACTTTCAAGCCCTAACTCAGCTTCTCACTCACTGTGTAAGATGAAATGTATCACTTCATGCATGGCTTTGCATATCAGTTTTTTCACCATCAAGTGGGGAAAACAACCCTCATCCTACTACTTCACAGCACCACTAAGGGGAATCAGTGCAGTCAGAATGTTGCAGAGCTTTGAAAATTTACAGCATTGTAAATGTTTAAGATGTTCTGAGTCCTCTACCCAAATTAGCCATAACATAAGAAATATAGACATGGCTGATAATTTTCCTCTAGAATACAAAGCCAGATAGATATTGGGGCACAAGAAATATCTAAAATAACATTCAGTGGTATTTATACCCTTGGATTTACATAACTCTGCATGGATTAAACATTCCAGATCATTTTCCCAATAGAGTTCAACTGATCGTTTTCCCAGTAACACCTTTTGCCCCTTTCTGGGAAAGATGGAGCGACAGAAATTTGCTAGCTGAGGAAACTTAGATTTTTCATTTTCACTCTGGGAATAGGGGAATTGCAAATATACTGAACACAGGGCTTGTGTGCCTTAATTTAAATGATCATAGACAAGATTCCTTGTTTGAAAGTGTTCCTTTCATCCATTACAGTGTCTGAAATTCTACCATGCCCTTTTTGGGCCAGGGTGGGAATCTTTTTCAATCTACACTTATTTCACATTAATCACAGTGAGTGCTCAACTCAAGTGAGAGTACCTCAGGTCTCAGGTTGAGGGTAGGGGTATAGGTAGGATGATCTGAAAATGTTCCTGGAGATATTGTAACACCTTCCCTGCATCCTGAGGTGGTGGGGGAGATGTTGGATAGTTCTTCCTGGTTTAGCATCACTGTTCTAGAGTACTTAGACAGTTACGTCACCCCTAATAGAGAAGATAATTAGGGGCCAGCATGATAAGTAGGGAATAAAGGGGAAATGAAAGCATAAATAAGGTTCAAAGACAAATCTCAAGTGCATCAGAGTTGTGACATGCCTTGGAAGACGTCAGGAGCAAATCACCAGGCTTTGAGAATCTGGATGTCTGGTGGCAGAAATTGTTTATCTGGTCAAAGGAAAGTGTCATGGATTGAATTGTGTCCCCAAAAAAGATGTGTATCAATTTGGCTAGGCCATGATTCTCAGTATTGTGTGATTGTCCACCATTTTGTCATCTGATATGATTTTCCTATGTGTTGTAAATCCTACCTCTATGATGTTAATGAAGTGGGATAAGCGGCAATTATGTTAATGAAGCAGGACTCAATCTACAAGATTGGATTGTGTTTTGAGCCAATCTCTTTTGAGATAAAAAACAGAGAATCGAGCAGAGAGACATGGGGACCTCATACTACCAAGAAAGCAGTGCCGGGAGCAGAGCGTGTCCCTTGGACCTAGAGTTCCTGCAAGGAGAAGCTCCTAGTCCAGGGGAAGATTGATGACAAGGACCTTCCTCCAAAGTCAACAGAAAAAGCCTTCCCCTGGAGCTAACACCCTGAATTTGGACTTCTAGCCTACTAGACTGTGAGAGAATAAACTTCTGTTTGTTAAAACCATCCACTTGTGGTATTTCTGTTATAGCAGTGCTAGATGACTAAGACAGAAAGAAAGCTCCCTACACTAATCTCCCAGAAGAGGCTTTCAGGGTGGTACCCCATCATTTCTGACACTCACAGAGGACCCCCTCCTACCAGAGAAATGCCATTATTTTTGGAATGAAATGGCTCAATTCTTTGTAACCTCATTAAACTTAATGGTTCTACATATCAACCCAAATTATTCCTCAGGCTAGTCAAGTCTCAGGCTGCCCTAGCCTGAAGCACAGTCTCATTTCTTGCAGTGTTTTTCTTTCTTGTTGAGCATTAAAAAACACACATCAAACACGAAACGTGTGATATATTGTCTTAGCACAAGGTTTCAGAGAAGTGCATATTTCCCAAGGAAGGTAGCTGGGGTCTACTCTGGTACTTAAAATTTGATAGGTGTGCATGAAGGGTGAAGGACAAGATGGCCATCACAGTGTTTTTTTAAGCTCTGTGATTCATTATGCTTTTGCCCACCTTGGAGCTATTAAATCAGATTCCTTCAGTCGGGTTTAACTTGATGACAGAAATATACCCTTCCAAGTGAATTTCAGAAAACTATTGCGCTAAAGGGCCAGATTCCTAGAAAAGTCTTTTTATCAACAAAGATGCAGAGTGAATAAGACCCAGGATAACAGTGATGGTCACAAATACTGACTTACCCTAAAGCAGTCATGCTCAATTGCCTACCTTTCAGAATTATAAATTACACTTGACTAAAAAAAAATTAAGCTCACTAAAAACTTCAGTATTAAAAAGTCCTTCCCACTCCCTCAAAGCTCAGGTGTGCTGCAGGATCATTTTGACTAATCTCTCACACTCTCCTTTGGGGAAAAAAAACCTTAATAAACTATTCAAAGATGGACAATTTGGCCATATGAGGAAGTGGGCTCAGCAAGGCATAATAGAAATATGATGCCTTTTGGAATCAGAGGATGATGGAATTTCTAGTCCTTCCTCCATTATAGATAAGTTCTGTGAGCTTGGACAAATTACATTATTCTTTCAGTGACTTCAAATATAAAATGGGGTTGTGTCAGGTGTTGTCAAGTCAGCCCCAATGCATGGTGACCCCATCCACAATGGGAAGAAATGCTACCTGGTCCTGTGCCACCCCCATGATTGGTTGCCTGCTGGACCATTGTGATCCATAGGGCTTTAATTGGCTGATTTCAGAGACAGATTGCCAGGCCTTAAGACTGACTTTTTTGCTAGTCAGTCTTAGTCTGGAAGCTTTGTTGAACCTGTTCAGCATCATAGCAACACGTAAGCCCCCAATAGCATATAGGTGGTGGCTGCATATGACGTGCATTGACTGGAAACTGAACCCCAGTCTCTGCATAGAAGGCAAGAATTCTACCAACAAACCACCAATGACCCCAAGAGTGTTGCAATAAGGATTAAATCAGATAAAGTGAAAACTCTCTTAAACTGAACAATGCTGTACAAGTTTCAATTACTATGCTTCTGAGAGAACACCTACCACCCAATGTCACCAACATTCAGCAGATTTGGCAGGTGGTCCAGGTGAGTTACTTCTAAAGTCAGTTCTACTCAAAGATTCCATGACTTTAATAGCAAGAGAAATATAGCTTTCCAGGTTTAGAAAGTACTAGAGAATGGAACAGAGAATTGGATCCATGGAAGGAGATAAGTTGTCGTGGAGGTAAGAGGAGTATTAGGTGATGCAATTTTTATAGAGCCTAGGAGAAAAGAGCATATCAGGAAGATGATAAATTATGTCAAATAAAAAAATGAAGAAGAAAAATAAAGACTTAGGAAAGATCACTGACAACTAAGAGGATATTTGCAAGCTTTAAAGAAGTTTTGTTAGGAAGATGGGGGAAAATGTTCACACAGTGATGTAAGGATGTGTCTTAGTTACCTAGTGCTGCTGGAATACAAATACTGCAAGGGAGTGGCTTTAAAGAACAGAAAGTTATTTTCTCACAGCTCAGGAGGCAAGAAGTCCAAATCAGGATCTCAGAGTGTTGATTTCTTTCTCATCAGTAGCCCCAGCTGTTTCTTGGTTCCTTGGCATTCTGTGGCTTTTAGACAATTCCCACATGACATCTGTCTTTACGTTTGTGTGTGTCTCTGTGTCTATTCTGGTGTTTTTATAACCTGGAAGTGATTAGGTTTAGGATCCACTCAACACTGGTGTAATCCCGTAACACAACAAAGGAAAACACCTATTTTCAAACAGGATCAAATTCACAGGTACAAGGGCCAGGAATTCATCACATATTTTGTGGGGACACAATTGAATCCATAATGTTGTTGTTCTTAGGTACTGTCAAGTGGGTTGTGACTCATAGCAACCCAACAGAAAAAACACTGCCTAGTCCTGTGCCATCCTCACAATCATTGCTATGTTTGAACCCATTGTTGCAGCCACTGTGCAAATCCATCTTGTTGAGGGTCTTCCTCTTTTTTGCTGACTCTCTACAAAGTATGATGTCCTTCTCCAGAAATTGGTCCCTTCTGATAACATGTCCAAAGCACATGAGACAAACTCTAGCCATTCTCATTTCTAAGGAGCTTTCTGGCTATACTTCTTCCAAGACAGATTTATTTGTTCTTCTGGCAGTCCATGGTATATTCAATATTCTTCACCAACACCATAATTAAAGGCATCAATTCTTCAGTCTTTCTTATTCATTATCCAGCTTTCGCATGCATATGAGGCAATTGAAAATACCATGGCTTGGGTCAAGGGCACCTTAAATCTCAAAGTGACATCTTTGCTGTTTACCACTTCAAAGAGGTCTTTTGCAGCAGATTTGCCCAATTCAATACATTGTTTGATTTCTTGACTGCTGCTTCCAAGGGCGTTGACTGTGGATCCAAGTAAAATGAAATCCTTGACAACTTCCATCTTTTCACTGTTTACCATGACGTTGCTTATTGGTCCAGTTGTGAGGATTTTTGTTTTCTTAATGTTGAGGTGTAATCAGTACTGAAGGCTGAAGTCTATGATCTTCATCAGTAAGTGTTTCAAGTCCTTTTCACTTCCAGCAAGTTAGATTGTGTCATCTGCATATTGTAGTGGTTAGTAAGTCTTCCTCCAATCCTTATACCACATTCTTCTTCACATAGCGCAGCTTCACAGATTCTTTGCTCAGCATACAGATTAAGTACTGTGAAAGAATACAACCCAACACACGCCTTTCCTGACTCTAAACCACATATTATTCCTTGTTCTGTTTGAATGACTGCCTCTTAATATATATATAAGTTCCACATGAGCACAATTAAGTGTTCTGGAATTCCTGTTCTTCAAAATGTTATTCATAATTTGTTATGATCCACACAGTCGAATGCATTTACGTAGTGACTAAAATACAGATAAACATCTTTCTGATATTCTCTGCTTTCAGCCAAGATCTATCTGACATTAGCAGTGATAGCCCTTGTTTCACGTCCTCTCCTGAATCTGGCTTGAACTTCTGGCAGTTCTTTGTCAATGTATTGCTGCAACCATTTTTTAATTATCTTCTGCAAAATTTTGCTTGTGTGTTATATTAATGATATTGTTTGATAATTTCCACATTCTGTTGGACCACCTTTCTTTGGAATGGGCACAAATATGGATCTCTTCCAGTCAACTGACCAGGTAGCTGTCTTCCAAATTTCTTGGCATAGACTAGTGGGTGCTTCCAGCTTGCATCCATTTGTTGAAACATCTCAGTTGGTATTCTGTCAATTCCTGGAGCCTTGTTTTTTGCCAATGCCTCCAATGCAGCTTGGACTTCCTTCAGTACCATCAGTTCTTGATCATATGCTTCCTCCTGAAATGGCTGAACTTCAACCAATTATTTTTGGTATAGTGGCTCTGTGAATTCCTTCCATCTTCTTTAAATACTTCCTACATTTTTCAATATTTTGCCCATAGAATCATTATTGCAACTTGAGGCTTGAATTTTTTCTTCAGTTCTTTCAGCTTGAGAAAACCAAACATGGTCTTCCCTTTTTGTTTTCTAACTCCAGCTCTTTGCACATTTCATTATAATCCTTCACTGTCTTCTTGAGCCATCCTTTGAAATCTTTGGCTCAGCTCTTTACTTCATCATTTCTACCATTTGTTTCAGCTGCTCTACATTCAAGAGCAAGTTTCAGAGTCTCTTCTGACATCCATTTTAGCCTTTTCTTTCTTTCCTGTCTTTTTAATGACCTTTTGCTTTCTTCATGTATGATGTCCTTGATGTCATCCCACAACTCGTCTGGTCTTTGGTCATTAGTGTTCAATGTGTAAAATCTGTTCTTAACATGGTTTCTAAATTCAGGTGTAATATACTGAAGGTCGTACTTTGGCTTTCATGGACTTGTTCTAATTTTCTTCATCTTCAGCTTGAACTTGCATATGAGAAATCAATGGTTTGTTCTGCAGTTGGTCCCTGGCCTTGTTCTGACTGATGATATTGAACTTTTCCATGATTTCTTTCTACAGATGTAGTCGATTTAATTCCTATGTATCCCATTTGGCAAGGTCCACGTGTATAGTAGCTGTTTATATTCTTGAAAAAAGTATTTGCAATGAATAAGTCATTAGTCTTACAAAATTCTGTCATGTGATCTCCAGAGTCATTTCTATCACTAAGGCCATATTTTCTAACTACTGATCCTTCTTCTTTGTATCCAACTTTCACATTTCAATCACCAGTAATTATCAATGCATCCTAATTGCATTTTTGATCAATCTCAGACTGCAGAAGTTGGCAAAAATCTTCAATTTCTTCATATTTGGCCTAAGTGGTTGATGTATAAATTTGAATAATAGTCATATTAACTGGTCTCCCTTGTAGGCGTATGGATATTATTCTATCACGGACAGCATTGTACTTCAGGATAGATCTTGAAATGTTTTGACAATGAATGTAACACCATTCCTCGTCAATTTGTCATTCCTAGAATAGTGAACCATATGATTGTCAGATTCAGAATGGTCAACACCAGTCCATTTCAGCTCACTAATGCCTAGGCTATTGATCTTTATTCATTCCATTTCATTTTTGACAACTTCTAATTTTCCTAGATTCATACTTCGTGCATTCCATGTTCTGATTAATAATGGATGTTTGCAGCTCTTTCTTCTCATTTTGAGTCATGCCACATCAGCAAATGAAAGTCTCCAAAGCTTTACTCCATCCACATCATTAAGGTCTACTCTGCTTTGAGAAGTCAGCTCTTCCTCACTCGTATTTTGAGTGCCTTCCAACCTGAGGCACTCATCTTCCAGCACCGTATCAGACAATGTTCCACTGCTATTCATAAGGTTTTCACTGGCTAATTTTTTCAGAAGTAGATCACCAAGTCCTTCTTCCTAGTCTTGCTTAGTCTGAAAGCTCTGCTGAAACCCGTCCACCATGAGTGAACCTGCTGTTATTTGAAATACCAGTGTTATAGCTTCCAGCATCACAGCAACATGCAAGCCACCATGGTACAACAAATTGACAAATGAGTGATGGAATCCATAATAAGAGGAAACAATTTTAATGCAATGGAGAGGCTGAGTGTAGATGGCTCATTGAGAGATTTAACTTGAAAAGAATGAAATAAAGTTAATAGAAAATGAAATTGGTCAGGTAACAGGCTTTTTAGCATGCAGAATGGTGTGTGGGGAGAAGAGTATTTATCCAAAATAAGGGGAAGTTGAGGGAATGCGATAAGGACAACCAGAACAATCCAGGGGGAAAGGACAATCCAGAAGGGAACTCCTTGAGCTGGCCTCTGGCATAGGAGGTGCTCCTACTGGCTTGTCAGGATTTAGTCTTAGTCCTGGCAGTAGAGGAGACCACTGTATTCCCAAGCCTTCATGAGAGGTCCTACTAGAAATTAAGCTCCAAGAAGGCAGCAATTTGGGGCTGCTTTTGTTTTTACTAATGTGTCCCTAGAACCAAAACCAAACCAAACTCTTTGCCATCAAGGCGATTCATATTTCAACTAAGCCTATCTCTACTCCTTTCTACGGAGTAGAACCACCCCATAGGGTTTCTAAGGCTGTAATCTTTGTGGAAGCCAAGTGCCACATCTTTCTCCCGCAGTGAGCAGCAGAGCCGCTGGGTGGGTTTGGACCACCGACGTTTCGGTTAGCAGACAAGCACTTAACCACTGTGCCACCAGGGCTCCTGTCCCTAGAACAGTGCCCCCCTTATAATAGATGGTCAGTAAATATTTGTTAAATTGACAAATGGACAAGCATTTCTACAAATAAGGAGAGGAAAGAGAGAAGAATCAAGTCTTGAGCAAGAGAAGAGGAAAACTGGTCCAGGCTTCAAGCACAAATCTAAATTTTTTTACTTTAATTATATTTGCAAGCCAGATACATGCAAAAGTCAGCTGACCCCCATTTGCAAAGAAGCACATTCCCACCTGCAGGTGGCTTGCTCCATGTCTTTTTTCTCTCTCCCTTTCTCTCTCTCTCACTCACAGTCTAATTCCAATCCATGATTGCATAAAGCATAAAGTTACTGTTCTAGAAAACCTCCTCCTTAGAAAAGTGCCTGCTTGAAGCTTGTTTCTGATGATTCCACACTACACGTAAGTCAGTCTCTTCAGCAAAATATCACTTCTTTCACTTTGCTTTCCCCTCCAATTACACTAAGTGTAAAAATGTCCCTTATGACCAGACACCCTGTCACTCACTGATGTGGCCATATAATGCCCTAGCAGTTAAGTGACACCTCAGCTGAGGTCGGAGCATCCTCAGAGGCTACCCATTAGGCCTTTCAGGCCTGTTAGATCATGACCATCAGTTCTGATTTATGTGAAGCACCCATCAAAACCCACCACTGGGAGCACTTACACAGCCTCTATGACATTGTGGTTAATCACAGACCCTGGGAACTGCCACTCAGGCACAAACCGGAGCCACCAGACCTTCGCGAGGCCTCCAGGTGCAGGCTATGGGCCTTGAGTCAGCAGAGGAGAAGGTCTCAAAACCTCCCAGAGGACTCTTAGGAAAAGCCATCTGGAGCATTCTAACAAGTGGAAATGTTATGAAGACTAGCAGCTTGGACTTCAGTGATTGTACAGCAACTTTCTGAGCAACTGTGCTTTCAAGCTAGACGTATTACTTCTCTGCTCCGCATATAATCTATGACAAAGTAGGCTTCATTACTTTCAATTTTGGTACCCTGAAATGGCTCGTTTAAAAATAAATGGTAATGTACTCTCCAATATTGAGTACCAACTGGTGGTGAGGAGCAGGAGGTCAGGCAGCCAAACCTAGGAAGGTATGCAGGCAATGGGATGCTTCAGTCCAGGTCTGGCTGCCCTGAATTATTACTTTAGCAAAAGAACTTGAATGATAATCGTCGTTCAAAGCTTGAGGCTCTTCTCACTTCCCAAAGGGTGTTAAACCTCTAGGCAGACATATATTATCTGTTAGAAGCTAAATGTATTTCCTCAGGTGGTTAGACCCCCCCAAGAACTTCACATGCTTCATGCTTTATACTCTAATAATGCCTCTACACCATATGGTTGTCTTGGCTCATGCTGTTCTTCTTCATGAAACACCCTCCCTTCCTTTCTTAGCCTAGCCAGGGATCATGTTCACCAGGAGGCCTTCCTACGCCTCCCTTGAGCCCGATGATGAGTCTCAGCACTTTGATCCCGTAAAACCATTTGCACACATACCTCTATCACTGCCGCTGTGCATTCCATGAGTTCCTCAAGGGCAGGAATGTTTCTTATTCATCCTTGAACCCCAGTACCTAGTTTAATGCTTGGCACGTACTGGTAAATATTTGCCTGATAAATATTTCTTGAAATGAACTAAATTTCAAGACCCAAAATTATAGCATTACTCCCTTCGTTAGAGATCAGTGTTTGTGTCCAGGAGAGGAGAATTCTGCTCTAGCCTAGTCTCAC
This sequence comes from Trichechus manatus latirostris, assembly GCF_000243295.1. Lineage (NCBI taxonomy): Eukaryota > Metazoa > Chordata > Mammalia > Sirenia > Trichechidae > Trichechus > Trichechus manatus. Next base: position 3,085,703 of record NW_004444085.1, read on the forward strand.
TCCAGAGTGGAAGGGTCCAACTCAACTCAGCCAAATGTTTGGAGCCATCTACCCCTTAGTCAGCAGTTATTTCACTCCAGTATAAAGAAATAATTTATCTTTTCCCGTCTATGTCACACTTGGAGTAAAAATGTCTTATTCTCAAGGGGTTAAGTTTTCTCAATATCATCTATTTTGTGTATCATGCTAAGCTAACACATTTCCTACCTTTTCTCTAGATCACTCAACATTTTTATTTTTAGGCAACAGAAGTTAACTCTGCTTGTTTAGACAGAAAAGAAAATGAATAAATGTAAGTAGAATAGGCGAATTGACCACAAAATTATTGAAATCACTGGTCAGCCTCTGGGGATGCTTAAAGCTCTGAAGCTAAGAAAAACAACTAAAAGTGTACTTCAAACTATGGATCATGATCACCAGATGAGAGGCATCCTCATTGCATTTATGTGCTAGTTATATCAAAAGTAGGTGTCCTTGATTGTAGATGTAAAAAGAGTGCATAACCTAGGTTCCAGCAATCATACGTACCTCTGTCTCCCAAGTACAATATAGATGTCCATGCTCTAGCTGCAAACAAGACTAGAAAAATAAGTACATAGCATTTTCATTTACTACAGTGGCAGACAGACATTTTCCTCAACCATGATTTATAAAATCTTGTGGGCACTGTTGGTGCTAAACCTAGATCTAGCTGATGACTGACGCATCAATTTCCCAGCTGTTGTGAGTGTTGGCTGCTAATGGATCATTGCTACTTTTTTCTCTGGAAGATTTCCTTCAGCTGAACAGGAGCTATCTCACTTGGACATCTATGCACCATCTCCCTCCTCATCTACCAGGAAGAGCCCATAATCAATGACTCACAGACAGAGACAAAAAGCCAGACTCTTTGCCTTTGGATGGAGCCACTGCTGTGATGCAAGACTACCTACCATACAGCTACGGTAGTCAAAACAGCCTGGTACTGGTACAACAACAGACACATTGACCAATGGAACAGAATCGAGAACCCAGATGTAAGCTCATCCACCTAAGGTCACCTGATCTTCTACAAAGCACCAAAGTCCATTAAATGGGGAAAAGATGGTCTTTTTAACAAATGGTGCTGGCAAAATTGGATGTCTATCTGTAAGAAAACAAAACAGGATCCATACATCACACTATACACAAAAATTAATTCAAAATGAATCAAAGACCTAAATATAAAACCAAAAACTATTAAGATCATAGAAGAAAAAAGGGTCAATGATAGAGGCCATAATACCTGGCATAAATAAGATACAAACCATAACTAACAATACACAAACACCGTAAGATAAGCTAGATAACTGGGATCTTCTAAAAAGTAAACACTTATGCTCATCAAAAGATTTCATCAAAACAGTAAAAAGAGAACATACAGACTGGGGGAAAAATTCTGTTTAAGACAAATCCGACAAAAGTCTAATCTCTAAAATCTACAGGAAAACCCAACACCTCTACAACAAAAAGACAAATAACCCAATTAAAAAATGGGCAAAAGATATGAACAGACACTTCACCAAAGAAAACATTCAGGTGGCTAACAGACACGTGAGGAAATGCTCATGATCACTAGCCATTACAGAAATGCAAATTAAAACCATATGAGATACCATCTTACCCCTACATTACTGGCACAAACCAAAAAAACAGAAAATAACAAATGTTGGAGAGGCTGGGGGGAGACTGGAAGTCTTATGCACTGCTGGTGGGGATGCAAAATGGTACAATGACTTTAGAAAATGATATGGCACTTCCTTAAAAAGCTAGAAATAAAAATACCATATGATCCAGCAATCCCCCTCCTAGGAATATATCCTAGAGAAATAAGAGCCATCACATAAATAGACATATGCACTCCCATGCTCGTTGCGGCATCATCCACAATAGCAAAAAGGTGGAAACAACCTAAAAGCGCATCAACAGATGAATGGATAAACAAACTATGGTACATACACACAATGGAATACTACGCAACAATAAAGAACAGTGATGAATCTGCAAAATATCTCACAGCATGGATGAATCTGGAGCGCATTATGCTCAGTGAAATAAGTCAATCACGAAAGGACAAATACTGTATGAGACCACCATTTTAAAAGCTAATGAGAAGATTTACACACAGAAAGAAACAATCTTTGATGGTTATGAGGGAAGGGAAGTGTAAGGAGGGAAAAACACTAAACTAGACAATAGATAAGTGGTAACTTTGGTGAAGGGTAAGACAGTACATAACACTGGGGAAGTCAGCACAACTTAACCAAGGCAAGAACATGGAAGATTCATAGACAAGTCAAAACTCCCTGAGGGACTGAGTTACTGGGCTGAGGGCTGGGGACCATGGTCTTGGGAATATCTAGGTCAATTGGCATAACATAATTTATAAATAAATTGTTCTACATCCTACTTTGATGAGTAGTGTCTGGGGTCTTAAAAGCTTGTGGGGGGCCATCTAAGATACTCCACTGGTCCCACCACGTCTGGAGTAAGAGAGAATGAAGAAAACAAAAGGCACAAGGGAAAGATTAGTCTAAAGGACTAATGGACCACAACTACCACAGCCTCCACCAGACTGAGGCCAGCACGACTAGATGGTGCCTAGATACCCCCACCAACTGCTCTGACAGGGATCACAATAGAGGGTCCCAGCTCTGTCTGGGAAAAATGGAGAACAAAATTCTAACTCACAAAAAAAGACCAGACTTAGGACTTCCAGCTAAATGGTGCTCTAGGCAGAAGCACCACGCTGTCCCTGTGCAGCAAAGATCTGAAAAACTAAGCTGAACAGAGAAAACAACAATCCTGAAACCCTAAAACATCAAATGAAGCGATAAAGAACTCAACCAAGCACCAAATGGAGTGAGAAAACTGACAGAGAAGGGAGAGTGAGGAGAGATTCATGCAGAGGTCCCCTACCGTCTAACGCAGAGTGGATCCACCATCTTGGACTACTATCAGAGACGAGAAAACGGGGTATGAGAAAGCAGCTTCACAGAGATTCCAGCGGGAGACAAAACAACTGCTCCACACATAAAAATCTCCCCACTACATCCTGCCTACCTGCACCGTGCACTTAACATCACACCACCAAGCAGCACAAGCATGGCCTACCAGAACCTGCCCTGCACTGATTACCGACCCACCCTGGTTGCTGTAGTAAGTGCCACAAACAACCCGTCACAGTAACTCCTCTTCAGCTAGACCTGCCCTGCCATACCATATCTGAGTGACTGACCCTGCCAATTGGAGAAGGTGGTGAAAAGTATTGTGCCCACATGTAAGCAAACAACAAAGAACACACAGCCCGCCAGCTGAGACATAGCCAAATTTTTTAAAAAAGGGACAAAACAAACAAATCTACAATCAATAAATGAGAAAAATAACTACTGAATGCCCCAAAGACAGCAGACAATATCAAAACATTTATAAAAACAAGACAGGATGTTTCCAGTAGGCGTCCAAAATAAAACACCAGATGACTTTCCAGTAGAAGAAAATGCACTAGAACTACCTGATAGGGAATTC